>NW_005871681.1:367817-369555 GCF_000147115.1 Myotis lucifugus | reverse complement strand
CCCACCCCACCATTCACTGTTAAGAAATCTCCTTAATTGTTCTACCATCTACCAGGGCTTCCAGGACCAGGATTAAAAGGGAAAAGGGAAAAAATAAAAGATGTTTCCCCACGTCCCCATCGTGGGAGGATGTTGATTGGGTGCTGGTAAACAGAGTGAGGAAGCGAGCCTCCTGGGCCTGACTGCTTTATAAGGAATCACTGGAAGCCGCGCTGTGGGGGGCAGGGGGGGAGGGGTGGGGGGGGCGGGGGGAGGGTGGGGGGGGCGCCCAGGAGATTTTTGAGGGTTGAATGAATCTAATTATTTGCCAAACCTCCTTAAAGTACATCGCAGGCACCAGAAAACATGCTCACTCGGTAATATTGCCAGGACTGCTCTAATGTATAATAAATAGTGAAGGTGTGATTTTTTTTTTCCTTGTGGATATTGTATTTATTTAGTATGTTTCAACTAAGGTAACTAAGGTCAAAACCACTTGTATAGATAAATCAGTGTCACTTTGGAAACTAGAACAATTCACCATATTCGCATCCGCCCTAAGAACTGACTACCAATAATACCAGGAGATGGATGGATGGATGGATGGATAGATAGATAGATAGATAGATAGATAGATAGATAGATGATAGATAATAGATGACAGAGAGGAGGGCTAATATAAAAGGAAAGCTACGTCTTGGTGAGCACGTGGAGAAGTTGGAGCCCTGATACAGGCACAGCTCCCGATACTGCAGGCTCAGTTCCAGATGACTGCAGTAAAGAAATATCAAAGTGAGTCACACACGGACACACACACACAGACGTGATCTATGCATTTGGGCCGACTTTTCACCGTAAAGGGGGCTTTTTAGGCAGGGAGCCCTATTTTCAGCAAACATAGATAGTTCGTCCTTACAACATGGCAAAGAATTCACTTGAATTGATTCCATTTTTCAGTGATGGGTACCTTCGCTGTGTATGTCTTTCCACAACAGGGGAACTGGTAATCAATGAAACCAAAGCAGCACGGCCCGTGGTCCCCGAGCAGGGGTCGCAGTCCAGGGCCCCCCGGTTTCGAGGGGTGCTGCTGACGTCCTGCGCCAAGTAGTGCATCGCCTCCTCTTCCCTGGTGCCTGGTGCAAAGGCCGAATGCTTAGGTCCAGGAGATGGTGTCTGTAAGAGCTCCACACGCATCGGAGCATAAATGCCAGGAAGCAGGCTCCCCTTCAAAATAAAAAGGACTTCATACAAGGAGTCCTGCGGCCCGGCCGGCGGGGCTCTGCGGCTGAGCGTCGACCTGTGAACCAGGAGGTCACGGTTTGATTCCTGGTTTGAGCCCCCAGGCCCGGGTTGTGGGCTCGGTCCCCAGTGGGGGGCGTGCAGGAGGCGGCCGATCCATGATTGTCTCATCATTGATGTTTCTATCGCTCTTTCCCTCTCCCTTCCTCTCTCTGAAATCAATAAAGACCAATTTTTTTAAAATTGTTTCATGCTAATATCATCAACCAATGATGTAACTAAATTCCGAAAGGACGCCTTCGCAGATGACGTTCCATGTCAAATTTGTTCAGAGCAATTTGTAATGAAGTTTTGGCGGCTAAAGATCGTAGGTAAACAATCCAGATGCTTAAACAAACTCCACGGTCAAAGCTGCATCTGACAGTCACCCAGGCATCGGCGCCGTGACTCAAGGCCCTCCTTTGTGTGGCCTCATTGTTGACACTGGACCTGCAGAGGACGCATTTGACACAAGAGATCA
>NW_005871681.1:364061-366385 GCF_000147115.1 Myotis lucifugus | reverse complement strand
TTAAATTAAAGATATAACTGGATATTTGCATAAAATGCCTATCATTGGTCCATAATGATCTTCCCAGCTAGCAAATTTTGACCTTGGTCCTAAAGGCAGTGGATGGCGAACCTTTGGACACGCGTCTCAGGAGGTGACACTCGAAACTCCATTATTTTGGGTTGATTTTTTCTTTGTTAAATGGGCATTTTAAATATATAAAATTTATGTCCAAAAAATATAATCCTTGTTTTTACTATGGTTTGCAAATTTCAAAAAAATTTCCTATAAGTGACACGGCCCAGAGTTAAAGTTAGGGTTTTTCAAAATGTTGACACGCCGAGCTCAAAAGGTTCGCCATCACTGTTCTAAAGCATCCTGCATACTGCCAGTAGGTTGATCCTGTTAAAAACTGATTTATTTGATCATGTTACTTTCTTGAATGAAAGTCCTTGAATTGCATTCTATCACCCTTATGTGATTCTCCATCACTTCTGGGATGACATTCCATCACCATTTTTAAAAAATATTTTTTATTATTGATTTTAGGGGGGAAGGAAGGGGCTGAGAGAAAGAGAGAGAGGGAGAGAGAAAGATACATGGATGTGAGAGAGATACATCGATCGGTTGCCTCCCATACTCATCCCAACCAGGGATACAACCCAAAACCTAGGTACAGGCCCGGTTGGGGGCTGGATCCCCAGTGTGGGGCGTGCAGGAGGCAGCCGATCCATGACTCCCTCTCATCATTGATGTTTCTATCCCTCTCTCTCCCTCTCCCTTCCTCTCTGACATCAATAAAAATATATTTTAAAAAATACTTAAAAGAAGAAGAACAGTGAACTATGTCATTAGAAACGCGCCCTGTTTGAGAGGCAGGGAGCGCCGCGCCCGGCTCCCTGAGAGCGCACCGTCTCCCGCGGCTGAACATTCTCTCCCAGTTGCCCCTGTAGGGGCCACGCTCTGCGCTATTCTTAGCTCGCAGCTCGGCCTCAGCAGCTGGAGAATTCCGGGGAGTCCTCAGCGCCAGATCCCGGGACCTGGAGCTGCCACCCTGCTCCCAACGCCTCTTTTTAAAATGCACGCATGATTTCACAGTCTCCCTGCAGACTAACACCGCACGGTCCAGGAGAACACGCGTGAATAGGATACATGGCTTCAGGTTTTAGTTACCAAACGGGTGCTGCTTATACACGGAACGGAGGCAAGAGCAACGATCTCTCTATAGCAAGCTCTTAAAGTAAGGCCAGCGTGTAACAGGGCTGACCCCGGGGCTGATAAATATAAATATACATACACGTACGTGTCTTTTTAAAATGAGCATCAGACTTAATGAAACACGGCTTTGGAGGCAGCTGTCTCCCACGTGCTCGGAGACAGCTGGGTGGTAGGTGGCGGGGAGGGTGGGCTTGGTGGGAAGCTTCGGTTTTCACTGTTTATTTTACGATGGAAATATAACCGCATATTTGTATCTTGATAGTAACATTCCAAGAAAGTAGAAATCGAAGAAGCAGAAGAGAGAGGGGAGATTTGGGGGGCAAGGACCTTGGTAGGTAAGAAAGGATGAGATCGCCCTGGCCGGGCGGCTCAGTGGGTTAGAGCGTCATTCTGATGCACCCAGGTTGTGGGTTCGATCCCTGATCAGGGCACATACAAGAATCAACCAATGAATGCACGAGTAAGTGGAACAACAAATATCTCTCTCTCTCTCTCTCTCTCTCTCTCTCTCTCTCTCTCTCTCCCTCTCTCTCATCTATAAGTAAGGATGAGATCTCGCACGTGAGTGGGGGGATCAGCTTTCTCTCTGAGGGGAGACAAACGCTGACGGCCGAGGTCAGGGTCGGTGGGTAATGCAGTGGCTGGAAGCTGGAGAATTCTCCAGGTTGAGCTTGAGGGTGACAGGAAGTATCTGAGGGTTGAGGAAAGAGGGAGTGAGAAGCCAGTGCCGCTCATCGCAGCCGAAACCACCCGGTGCCCATCCGCCGAGGACCAGACACGGGAGATGTGCTGTAGCCACACACTGGGCTGCCGTCCGGCAGTCACGGTAGACGGAGTTGCGATGCGTGCTCAGCACGGATGAACTTGGAACACATTGTTCTGCGGGAAAGAGGTCGGGAACAAAAGGCCACCAACTGTGCGCCTCCTCTCACAGGAGGTGTCCAGAGCGGCAAACCTGCCGCGGAGGAGAGCAGGGCTGTGCCCAGGCCGGGAGCGGGAGCCGCGCTGGTGGCTGAGGGTGTGGGCTCCTTTGGGGGAAGGACGATGCTCTAAAGGGGATGGCGGGGAGAGACGCACAGCTCCGACGACACCAGAAGCCGCTTTCCTGGGTGAATCGTGCAGCATGT
>NW_005871681.1:362445-363476 GCF_000147115.1 Myotis lucifugus | reverse complement strand
TTCCATCAGGGAAAGCTCTTCTCTCTCAAATAACCATGCTCACAGCGAAAGCGGGCTATCGCATCACGAGGCGACGTTATTTTTAACAAGTATCACCGCTACCTGGAGGCGTTTCCTTCGCGGAGACATTTACTCGGATTCCCAAGAGGAAGCGGGCGTCCCCCCTGCGCTCAGTGGCAACCTTATTTTTTAAAATATATTTTATTGGTTTCAGAGAGGAGGGGAGAGGGAGAGAGAGAGAGAAACATCAATGGGGAGAGGGAATCATGGATCGGCTGCCTCCTGCACGCCCCACACTGGGGATGGAGCCCGCACCCGGGCCTGTGCCCTGACCGGGAATCGAACCCTGACCTCCTGGCTCATAGGTCGATGCTCAACCACTGAGCCACACCAGTCGGGCCTGTAAGCTTCTTAAATGTTTATATGGCAACAGCCGAGACGCTCAGTCCACTCAGCCAGAGCAAATAGAACCTGAATAGGCCTTCAGCCAGATTCCATAGGCACAGAGCTGTGCAGGGAGAAATTTAATTCAGAAAGATCCCCGAGCGCTCAGCTTGGGACACAATTCAAACATTATCCCCTGAGAGAGGCCTCCTGGGAACGAGCTGAACACCCCCCCCCCCCCAACGGGAACCTCCTGAAAGGCCGCTTTGTTCCCGCCTCAGCCCTTCACACCAGGGGAAGCCGGCCGGGCGTGTTGGCTCTGCTCGTGGGGGTTTGTCCCCGCGGAAACCTAAGACCCAGGAGGGCAGACAGCGTGTCCATGCGGCTCCGAACCCCAGCGGGTCCGGCTCCTTGGGTGGAGGTCCGAGACCCGGTCGCCCACACCAGAGCCCCGCCCCATTGAGAAGTGACCCGTCTCCTAGACTGAGGTGCGTGTCTTTGCGACAACCTCCTGTATTCAGAGGAGCTTCCTGACTGCGCAGGTGCTTCTAGCAGTTTCCCGGAGCCTCGGAGGCCAAAGATCAGCTCCTTAAGCTGTCCCCTCCCCCGCACGCACACCCCCCGAATCCAAGGTGCACCCAGGAGCT
>NW_005871681.1:352949-361892 GCF_000147115.1 Myotis lucifugus | reverse complement strand
AAGGGAGGGAGGGAAGAAGAAAGGAGGGAGGGAGGGAAGGGAGGGCTAGAGTCGGTGGTTTGGTCTGCAGTAAACACAGAACAACAACAGCCTGCCTGCCCCGCTAACACTCAGGGCTGCTCTGTGGGAGTCGACTAGCTCTCCCGAAAGGAGAGGCCAGTGGGCTGCCACCTGACGCCTATTCAATCCGCGGGAACATGGTGCTCTTTGGTGTAAGGAAGCTTGTAAGTGAAGCCCAGCTCTGAGGGGGCGGGGTGCGGGGGGGGGGGGGGAGGAGAACCGAGCAGTTTGCGTGGTGGAATGTCAGGCGTCAGGGAAAGTGCCGGTGGATAAACAGAGGCACAGCGCTGAGCGGGCACTTTCTCGCGGTGGACAGCCCTTCTCTGTGCGGAGCCCGTGTGGGGAAGTGGCCGCTTCTGCTCTCATACACGGCGAGGCCGGGGGGTGGGGAGGGGGTTACCCTTTGCAATGGCCTCTCTGCACGTTTCCCCGTCCGGACATTCGCACACCGTGGGTCTGCATCCCGTCTGTCCGTGAGCGCGGGGCGAGGGGAGAAGGCCGGTCACACAGAGCCCAGCAGACGGAAGGGCCGGCGTGGCCCTGCTGGACCTGAGCTGCCTGCCTTCACCGGCTCCGGCTCTGAGAGGCGAGGCTGTAAGCCGCACTCCATCCGCCACCCTCAAGCGCGTTCCCTCGCTTTCTCACACACACAGACATTCAGAGAAAGGAAAATGGGTCTGTCCCGCGCCCGAAAAAGGTCTGGTTTTCATTTCGTTCCTGTCCATTTCCAAGGGGGTGGTGTCAGTAAAGGAGGGAATCAGAAGAAAACTTGATAACAATCAAAGGTCAGTGGGCAAAGGTCGTGCGTGAATGCGGCCTTGGGCAGCATGAACCGGCAGAGTCTCTGGCTGGTCTTTCCTTCCCCAATGAATTCCTGTTGTTCCCCAAGCAGCGGCCGCCTTGAGAGGGCCGGCGCCCTGTGGGCCGGCGATGCCCAGGGTTTCAGCCTCGAGAATTCCAAGGTCCCCGAGCGACTGAACAGATGGCTCTTTGGAATGTCACTTAGGAGGAGGTTTTCGTTCAAATTGTTTTTTTTAAATTTCCCTTCCGAAAACATGTTTATGTCACGAGATTAACGTGAGCTCCGGGCAAAGGGGTGTTCTTGTGGCTGAGACTTTGGAACAATGAGTGACGGACAGGGGCGGGGGCAGCAGGAGGCAGCTGTCTCTGCCACTGGACTGAACTCCAGGCCCCCAAAGCTCACAGGAAATAGGACTCAGTGCACCTCCGGCCCCAGGGAGTTGCTGGCGCTCTGTTGGTGGCAACTGTATTTCTTGGAACTTCGTGTTCCCTGGGATTCTCACCCTACCCACCCCCACCCTGCTGCCTGACTGCGGAGTGCGATTCTCTCAGCCCTTGCCCTGGGCACACGTGAGGCCATCGGACTCCTACAGTCAGCCTCTCACCAAAGAGGAGGGGAGAGGGGAGAGGGGAGAGGGGAGAGGGGAAAGGGGAGAGGGGAGGGAAAGGACCCAATGAAAAAGTCACAAAGGCTTCTCATGCTAAGCGCAAACAAAGGCAAACTTCTGAATAAAATGGGATATTTTTTTGTTTTCCTCCTGTTTGGGGGGGAGGTCTGTAATTTTTTAGGTTTCTTTTTAAAGCCCTCTCTGAGGCACGCCGTCCTCACCGGCCCTCACCAAGCGTGCACCGCTCTGAAGAGGGACCCATTAAATAGTGGAGAAGTCGACTTTCAGTTGGCATCTTTCAAAACACATACTTCCCCAATCTCCAGCTAGAATCACCCGAGTCTGAAACCCAATCCCTCAGGAAGCAAGGCCGCGGGGCCCGCCCTCCCACCAGGGAAATGGACGGAAGGGCAGGCCGCTCACCCCCAGCGCACTCCTGGCTCTGCCATCTGAATCCGCTTTCACGGCACCGGCCGCACCCTGGCTTTCAGGGCGAGGGCTCCGCCCAGAAGCCAACCCCCCTGAGACGCTTAGAGCAGATTTTCCAAAGAATCAGACGGAGCCTCCTGAGGTCTCCATGGTCAGCCTCGTGGAAAGACTGCCAGACGGAGGATGCTTCCAGGGAACGAGCTGGCTCTCTGTCCACGTCCGTCCACCTGTGCCTCAGTTTCCCCATTTGGACAGGAACACATCTGATCGCTTCTTGGCTCACAGAGAAAGATGAGACTCTGAACAAGGCCATTACTGTGTTGGGTTGTACATGAGGAAAGACACATTCAGCAAATGTCAAAGTCCTGAGAGAACCCATCATGTGACCTTTCTCCGCACTTGACTGAATGAATAGTAATGCCAGTTGCCACGGATTAAGGAACTGTCGGGCTCCGTGACCACCTTTACCTAACGCGTCACTTACCCTTGATCAAAAAGTAGCGTGAGCAGCACTGTTGTCACGCTCGGCGTCTCTCCGCTATGACGTGACTTTTCGAAGTCCATTCGCCCAGGACGTGGAGAAGTTAGAACGTAGGCCCGCGTCTCCGATGCCAAGACCACCTACATCGATTAATTCCTAAGGGTGGAGAGTCAAGGTTCTGGTGTATGAGAGTTGGTGGGAGATCCTTAATAAACATATGCAGACAAATCTATGACGTGTGCCTAGGTGTACAGATGTGAGCCTTTGACTACCACACGCCTTACGTAACCAGCTGAGGACTTACAGGCCTGCACACGACGGCTTGGCAAGTCTGTCGGCCCACCGTCTGCGAAGGGATCGGTGCCTGGGAGGATGAGTCAGCTGGTCCATCATTTAGAAAACCAGGGGCTGGGACTACACAAGTTTTCTCCGCCTCCCTGCCCGCACCCTCATCCGTTCTCTTGGCTAATTCACCCTGCGCTGTCCAGCTCCAACTGGCTCAGATACTCGGCTCCACGGAGCGGGCCTCTCCGCCGGCTGACTTGGCGGAACTGAGGCCCTGCCTCTGCCCTGAGCCGGATCTGGCGACTCAGCACTTTCGCACAGTGTCTGCCTGTCTTCTGTTTTCCTCCTGCCTCGCCACGCACAGGGGCTCCTTGTCTTGTGCATCCGTCTCGAGCACGTAGCACGCTGCTGGTTGCACAGTCAGCGGATGTTCACCGACGTGCGATGCGGAGACGGATGAATGAACAGGTGACCGGAGTCCCCGTTTAGCGGTGTCACCCTCTACAATGGCCCATCCAGGGCCCCACCTGCGCTCCCGGGTGGCCACGCTGTCCTGTGGGCCTTCTCAGGGAATGCAGGTCTAGCTATCGGACCTAGGACTCCCCGTGTTGAAATTCAGGAACAAGTCGGACTCCAGGATCAATGACTTCTTTCCGGGGAGCACAGCTCCTCCACGGTCAGTTTCAACTTCTCTCTTTGCGTTTACGATCCCAGTACTGACCCCACGGGAAAAGGAGAGTCACACGTAAGGAGAACGGGAAAGGGCAGGCAGGCGTCTCAGCAACAAGAGGGGCCCCACTCAGGCTTCCTCTGTGGAAATCTAGGGCGAAAACTTGCAGCTACTCGACGGTGACGCTTGCAATCCGCTACTCCTTCAACGAAAATCACCAGCGTGGGAGGAAACGGAGAAATCATTTTCCAAAACAAAAGCTCTACACGCCCGGTTGGAAGGGCAGCTGAGCACCCACAGAAGGCAAACCCAACCACCAACGCCAGCCCCAGCCTCCGCGTGCGATCGCAGACCGCGGCCGCGGCCAGGCACTTCGGAGCTCGGACACACTCTTTGGGGCAAACATTTTAAACAGCGTCCACTCGGCTGGAAATGAAAGCGCCCGGGGGAGGGCACCCCAGCGAACAGGGCTTCTGAAAACACCCAACCCCAGAACAATGGCGAGGAAGCTCCGGCACCCAGCCCACAAAGGAGGGGAAGTGAGTCAGGCAACGGGCCGTCCTCACAGAGCCTCGACTCAGAACAAGGACGTGAAAAGCCCAGCCTACGTGGCCCTTTCTCTCCCCTCGACGGCGCACGCGGTGCGGGGGTGTGGACGCCCCAACGTCTGCACGAGCGAGTGTCAGCAGATGGAGAGGAAGCCACTGGGCGGAGGCACCTGTTGTCTTTGATCTCGGAGGAATGTACACGCGGACTGCTGGCCCCTGACCTCTCCCCGGCTCACAGCAATGCCGACACGTCCCGTGATGCCGGTATTTCCACGTCCACCTGTCCACGGGGCAGAGGAGACCGAGGCTAAGGCCCCAGCTATGTTCAGCATTCATTTCTCCTGCCGTGCGCACGTGAGAAGGGGACTCTCGGGGCTACGAGCACTTTCGTTCCGTTTGCCCGGTGTGGGGGGTTACTCGGCTGTGTGTGCTCAGTTTGTTCATGGGGTGTTTTTTTTAATCTGTGGCTATTTCTATAGGCTGTTGGGTCCCCGAGGCCGTGCTCAGGAAACAGCTGCCTCCTTCATCTCCAAAGGCCACCGGGGTTTAGTTACATACCCTTCTGCGCTAAATGTGGCAGTGGTTGGAATTCTAGGAAACTGAGCCTGAAAAAACAAAACTGTGATGTTCAAAGAGAAAGCAGCATGACGAACGCACACGTGCTGCTGTCTGCCAGGAGAATTCTTCTTTAGGGGCGTAGGGGGAGCACGCACAGGGGCCTCCGGAATACTTCACTTACAGGAAAGTCGCACTCTAATCTTGAAGCAAACGCCTAAGAAGACATGGCTGTAGGCCGCGTCCTGTCTTTGGAAAACCATGCCACAAATCATCAGAGCGATCAGATCTGTGTGTCGTGCATGAGGTATTCTTCCCACCTCAGCCGATGGCAACTGCCATGTGCTCTGTCTGAGAGTCTGAGAGTTACCTCAAAGCCCCTCTCCTCAAACCCCACATCCAACCGCGGGAAATCCCGGGCGTTCCACTTTAAAACACATCCACGGTCCAACCCACCCCCACTGCCCTCGCTGCTACCTCCTGGGCTCCAGCGGCCGTTGTTTCTCAACTGCAGTGGCATCGTACCCGGCCGCCCGGCCTCCGGCTTCAAAACATCTCCGTGGCCTCCTGCCCCACACAGGGAGCAGCCCGAGTCCTCACAGTGGCCAGGACCCTGCCTGAGCTGAGTCCTCCCCCATTTCCAGCCACGTCCCCGTCACCATCCTCTCCTTCCTCCCTGTCGGATCACCTTGTTCCTGAAACATGCCGGACGCAGTCCACCTCAGGGCCTTTGCACAGGCTTTCCCTGATACGCTCTTTCCATTGGTGTCCTCAAGGCTAACTCCCGCCCCCTCCGAGGCCTTGTCCACATGCTCCCTTCTCACTGAGGCGACCTGATGGCCCGACTCTAAACTGCAGCTTGCCACCCACGAGCGACGGTTTCCCTCCCTTGCTCTGTGTTCTTCCCGCAGCCGTTCTCACTGTGCTGTCGTGAGGATGTGCCACTCGGACATCCAACTCCGGGAGCATAACGGGCCCAGGGTCCGGGCTGTGGACTCTGAACTTTATCCCTGTGTTTGCATCAGGACGCGCCTCCCCGGGGCTGCTCTGAGCCCATGGCTGGGCCCCAAAAGCAGGCGATCGAGGAGACACGGGACTCGGGCGGCGGACCTGGGCTCCAAGACTCTCTGTAGCGTCGGCCACCTTCCTTAGACCCAGCCCTGCCTCCCTCTCTCCTTCACCCGGGTCAGACTCGCACCAGGTCTGACCCCTCTCCCAGGCGTTCCCAGCTCCGGCCTCTTCGTCCTGCCTCCCCATGGCCTCTCCTATGGTCGTTATACTGATAAAACCCAACAATCTACTCCATCCGGCACTGGCTCCTTAGAGGACTCCCACTAACATGACCCCCTTCTCCCCTCCAATATTGTGCTTGCTCGTGATGTTTGTCTTCCACTGTCTACTCAAATATGAGTTCCGGCGGATACATACGTACATCCATGCATCCCGAACACCTGGCCCAGCGCCTGGCGCATCATAGGTGCTCGGTAAATACATGCAGGTTAAAGGAATAACAAATGCTTTACAGTAGCAGCAGTTGTTAATGTTGTCCTCTACATAAATGAATACACGCATGGTGACACCAACCAGTGGCCCCCCACTCTGCTGCCTCCTGGATCCCCTGACCCCCTTCTTCTATCTCACCCTCCCCTTCTGTAGGTTTTCCAGGAGCAGAAATGAGATCCGAACGGTAGGTTGATTTTAGGAAAAGATCCCGACCAATAACTGGATGGAGGCCCATTGGTTCTGGGCAGCAGACACACACTCTTGACTGAGGTGTTTATCACCACCGCTCTCCCGCCCTTCCCGGCAGCCAGGACCTGCAGGTCGACGACATGGACCGTTTTGAAGGTTTGCTATTTCTTATCAGCTTACATATCCCCCCAATGGGACTCACACTGGCCCACCCTAACCACGCTCCACACTCCGGTCCCCCTGAGTGTCTTCTGAGGGCGTAGGAGCGAGGACAGCCCTCGCTCAGGTATGATTTCGGACGGGAAACCGGCGGCTTTCACCTCAGGTTCCATGGTTGGGTAGGGGGGGTAGGGGGCTGTAAATGAGAACATGCAGAAATCTCTTCTCTAAAGGGGGTTCCCACAGGGTTCCACCGAGGGGTGACCCCGGCTACGTGTTCTGGGAGTTCCATGGAGGAGGAGGCGGGGGGCCCCTTCCCACCTGCCCCGGTCCCTGAGCAGCCGGAGGAACAGCGATTACAGGGTCAGGCTTCCAGGTCCCGGCCCTGGCCTTGCCACTGATTGGCCGAGTGAAATTTCCTCCCTGGGCCTCAGTTTCCACGTGTGTAAACAGCCCCGTGGCATCTGTCTCCCAGGCCCTCGCAAGATCCGCAGGATGCCCAGCATCTGCCCATAGGGAGCGCTCACGAGCACCAGCTGGTGTGACACCGCCGTGGACAGCGCCACGGGCACTGAACTGCGTGTCCCCTGCAGAGGTCGTCCCTGCAGCTCTCAGCTGAGTGCCAATGGGAAGGTGTCCGATGGCGGCCACACACGCGGCGACGAGGAAGATGGCGAGAAGGACCCGCTGCTCAGGACGGGATTAAGGAAATGGCAGGGAACATCGAGTCCAGGCCCAGCTCCGCCTTGAACTGAGCGTGCCGGGGGCTCGGCTTCTCCGCCGAAGGGGAAGGCCCGGCGGCGAGGACCCGCGGGAGCCGGGCATGTCTGCTCGCACCGCCAGAGGCCCAGCCTTCCTCTTGCACAACCAGGAGGTCAACAAGGGCAGCGTCCCAAGAGCCGAGTGTCATTTCTGATCAAGGTCCCAGGCAGGCCTGCCTTCCTCAGAGACCCAGGACAGGAGTTCAGGAGGGGGAGGGGGGAGGGGGCGGGCCACAGGGGGTTGGGGGGGCCCTTGACAGCTGCGGGGCCAGGATCTCAACAGTCACCCTCACGCCCACGATTCCCTGGGACCTGAAGGTTCCCCAAGACTCAAACCACGGCGGAAGCGGGAGGGTGAGGGAGAGGGGAGGCCAGTTTACCACTCTAGCAAGTTCTAAGGAAAGCCTAGAATTCGTCATGATTATCTATAGCCAATCAGAGGAGGGCTGCCAGCAGGCAGAGGCCTCGGCCAAGTCAAGGTGAGGCCCTGTCTTTGCAGAGCCCGGAGCAGAGGGCAGGGGAAGTGCCTTGTACAAACACGAAGACCCCCACAGGGGCCCTGGGTGACGCTGGCGGAGGCCAGCCGGCCGGGGAGGACCAGCCTGGGCTCCCCCTGCCAGCATGGGGAGGACCAGCCTGGGGAGGACGGGCGAGGGCTCCCCTGCCAGCCCGGGCAGGACAGGCGTGGGGAAGGAACAGTTAATGAGAGCGCTCGCTGTGCACGTTACAACAAAGGGCTGGCAGCTCCTGGAGGAAAGGGCTTGGGAGCTGCGCTCAGACTTGTCAGTCAGCGGAGCAGCAGCCGGCGCCGCCCGCCGGGCGCACCCTCATTACATGTGTCTGTCTGGCTGACCGGTGTGTCCATCTGCTCCCAGACGCTTCGGCCCCGCCGGCGGCCCTGGCTGCTCCCTGGCGGGACTGAGGGCGGCTTTGTCCGGCTCCCGGTCACCCCTGCCCCTCTCCCTGGGAGGCTCCTGACCTATGGTGGCCGGGGACTTCCTGCAGCTTCGGCCGGGCTGGGACTCCGAGGATGGACGAGGCGGCGCTGCTGCGGGAGCGGCTGCAGGCCATCACGGTAAGTGCGCACTCCCAGCCTTGGGGCTGCCTCGGGGGGGCTGCCTCTTGGGGGGCTGCCTCCAGGGGGGCGCGGAGCCCCCGCAAGTGGAAAACGAGCTGTCATCGCGTCTCTGCCGCTCCCTTAGCCCTCCGGACCCTCCCTCACCCCCGGGTTTCCGAACCCCCGTGCAGAGTACGCGCTCCTGATTTCTGCAAACACTGTGCCTGCGTTTCCAACTGCCGTCGGAGCGCGGAGACAGCCTGGCTGACTCCCGGCACCTCAGAGACACAGTTTCCCCTGAGATTCCTATTTTGACAGACGTGCGATCCAAGGACAGGTCCCCACCTTGGAAACTGTTTAAAACAATCCCCCCAAAAGTTAAAATCCTTTTTAAAAGCGGGGAGAGAAAAGGACAGAACACAAACAAGTGGAAACTTTGTGTGTGTGGGTGGGGGAGCGTGCCCCAGAAAGCCCCGCAGGATGGAAATGACGGTCCAGGGCTGAGCTGGGGAGAAGCGCAGTCCGGCGAAGTCCCAGCCCTCGGTCTCCAGCGGGTCACACGCCGCGCGGGGGCCTGACGGAGGAATGCGGGGCGGGCGGGGCGCTGGTTCTGGAAAATATTTCCTTGATGCCGGGAAGGAAAATAACGCATTTTTTTAGGTGTGTTCTGGGAACGAGTCAAAGCAAGAAATGAATTGCTCTCCTGAGGTGATGCAGCTCTTTAGATTTTAATGTTATTAAGTCCTCTGCCTGGCAGGGACTGGGAACACCATGTGCCCTGATCACTGACCATTAGCTTCACTTAGGTGTCTTTAGGAGAAGGAACTTGGGGAACTG
>NW_005871681.1:350736-352295 GCF_000147115.1 Myotis lucifugus | reverse complement strand
TGCTGCTTTCTGTGTGAAGCCCCGGCACCGGCCGGCTGTCCTGCTCGGGGGAGCAGGAACTGGCCCTGCTGTGTTGGCTTTGGCCGGGCCTCTGGCCCAGCAGCTGTGGTGTCAAGGTTACTTCGTGCGGCTGCGTGAGCCGTGTGGGCACGGGCCCCGCGACCTCTGAGCGTCTGTCTCCTAAGGAGCTGAGGGAACTGATGAACCCCACGAAACGCACAGGAGCCTGGGTTCCACATTGTTCTCTTTTGAACGGTGCAGCCTTGCCCATGGCCCTGGTGCCCACCAGTGCACCTGTGGCTCTTACTGATTGTGCCCTGCCTTCCAGAGGCAGGACTGTGCCCGGCCGGTGTGGTTCAGTGGTTGAGCATGACCTATGAACCAGGAGGCCATGGTTCAATTCCTGGTCAGGGCACATGCCCGGGTTGTGGGCTCGATCCCCAGTGTGGGGAGTGCAGGAGGCAGCTGATCCATGATTCTCTCTCATCATTGATGTTTCTCTCTCTCTCTCCCTTCCTCTCTGAAATCAATCAAAAAATATATTTTCAAAAATAATAAAGGTGGGGTGTGACAGGTATTCGGGAAGACGGGGACTCTTCACTGAGGCGCCAAACACAGGTGGAGACAGAGCAGGGGGGGCCGTGACAAGCGAGCGGGGAGGTCCCTGAATATAGTGATGTGCGCTTTGGGGACATTTAAAAACTGTACGAGTGTCCGGACCATTCCATGAGCCTCCACGTGCCCCATTAGCCAGGATTAAGCAGATCTCCCAAGTGAGACGCTGAAGCAATGCTGTGTTGGAAGTTGTATGTTTGCATAAAGGTTGCAGGGAAAGAATTGGGGGAAGTCTACGGGAACAGATTTCCTCTAGCTGAGTCCAGTCTCCAGGCCCAGCCCGGCCCATTGGTCACCACCTAGAGGAAGGCGGGAGCAGTGCTGTGACCATGGAAACCACACAGGCCCTCGCCTCCCGCCGGGACACCCTGGAAATGCCAGCTTCCTGCAGCCTGGCCTCACCCAGGAAGCCACCTCAGCTGTGCCCCTGCCCCGGGAACACGCACACACATGCACACACACGTATATTCACACACGCACACACATGCACATACAGTATCCAGAGGCTTTGCAAGGACTATTCCTCTTTGGGAAGCACTTAAAATCCTCAAAATCTCCGGCCCAGGGACAATCTTCTCATTTTCACTGTTTCCCTCCCCTGTCCCTCCACACCGAAACCATCCTGTGTACGTGCCCCCAGAACAAAATCACCAGGCGATTGCTCAGTGCTTCCAAACACGCCAACTCCGAGACGTCACTTTGTTAGAAAGGGGAAAGAATGTTTTATGCTCTGAAATCTATTTGATTTTCATGTCGAGATGTGCTCCTCCCGTTCCTGGCTGTCAAGCGCACTAATCTCCAGGCCGAATTCCTTCCACCTGGTTTTGAGTATCCAAACCGTCATTATTTCCACTGCAAGGAACTGGAAAAACAAATGCATGTGCCCGTAACTTCACAGAACCACGGAGCAGCCTTCCTGCTCCTCTATAAAAAAAAAAAATAAA
>NW_005871681.1:345327-350510 GCF_000147115.1 Myotis lucifugus | reverse complement strand
GCTGTGCACACTGGCTCTCACCTTCCTCCTCGCCTGCTTCATCCGCGGGCAGCGCTTCTCCTCCCACCTCACGGCCACGGGCTCTCTCAGCCCCGAGCTCCGTGTCCAGCCGCGGCCTCCAGCCGGTCACGTACAAGTACTTGGTTAAAACGTCTCTCGGGGCTCATTTCCGGTCACCCACACGGACACAGCGGCTGTTCCACGAAGGAGGGCGGTGGAGGGAGGCTGTGGACTGCAACTGGCTTGCGGTCAGCAGTCCTGGGCTGAGGACTCCAGGCTCGAGTGTTCTCAGGAGGAGCGAGACGGAGGACCGACCGCGTCACCCCAGAGCCCCCCTCTGCGGGCGCACCGGCCCCACTGCCGGACAGGGGGTCCGGCCAGCGGCTCCGTGGTTGGAGCGCCGTTCCGTGCACCAAAAGGTCACAGGTTCGATTCCCAGTCAGGGCCCATGCCTAGGTTGTGGGTTCCATCCCTGGTCGGGGTGTGTACGAGCGGCAGCTGGTCAATGTATCGCTCTCACATCAATGTTTCTCTCTCTCTCCCTCTCAATGAATAACCAACCATATCCTCGGGTGAAGATTAAAAAAGCAAAGAACAGGGAAGAGGCCCAGGGAGTCCCCTGAGAAAGAGAAGCTCCCGCGGACTAGGGACACCCTCCTGCTCGCATCTCCATCCGGCGATGGGTTAGAAAACACGGCCCCGAATCGCATGGGGACTCGGGCAGGAAAGCCCCGGGTCCGGAGCTGGTGCCTCACACACGGGGGAGCCGGAGGGGGGCTCAGAAGGCTGAGCCCTGGGATCCGTTTTCAGAGAACAGACCAGCGGGAGGAGAGGGCAGGAGGGAGCTGCCAGCCACCCTCTCACCCCTTGTGCAGCTCACGGTGCCGCACAGCCCCATGCATGTCAGTGAGAAGTGGAACTCGGGAATGGAGAGCGTGGGGGGGGGGGAGGGAGGGAGAGAGAGGGGGTTGTTATTGGCAGCTGAGTGGCCGGGATGGGCCCGGAGAAATGGGTGCGAAGGAGGAGAGCGCTGTCCACGCTTGGACATAACCACAGAGCGAGCACCTGCCTCGGACCGACTCCACCTGGAGAGGAGCCACGGGGAGTTCTGACCCTGGGATCTGACCACGGAGCCAGATGGGCAGCCAGCGCCACGGGACCCGCGCTCATAAGGAGCTCGCACCCTGGACCCCCTCCCTCCCTCTTCCCAGCCCAGAGAATGTGGGCTCTCGGAGGCAGGGAGCTTTCCCCTGGGGCAGAAATCCACCCGACACAGAGAGCAACAGCACCAGCACGGCCGGCCCGGTTCTCCCGCACCCGCTGCCCACCACGGGCCCTCCCGAGTGGCTCATTGTCTTTCCATCAATGCCCGGGTCTTCTAGTTGTTACTGAGGCCGTTCACGACCTCCGAGCAGGAACAACCTCCCCCGTGGGGCCCAGACACGAGGACAGTGTGGGGAGCCCTGGTCAACGGGTGCCCCAAACTTCAAGACGTCAGCACGGAGCATTCAGTGACATGCTGGGCCCTCCTGGGCCTGCAGCCTTGCAGGACGTCACAGTCACACGCCCAGGAAGTGGCCCTACTCCCACCTCCCCGGCGGCCATGGGCCTTTCCCCTCCTCCTCCTGCCCCTGCACACGAGGGAGGGAAAGCAAGAGCGAGCAGCTGGCTCTGACTATAGGGAGACACCGAGTGTGTTTGGACCACTGCGCTGTTCAGTGTTGTCGGGACTTCTTTTTAAATATATTTTCATTGATTCCAGAGAGGAAGGGAGAGGGGGAGAGAGAGAAGCATCAATGAGGAGAGAGAATCATGGATCAGCTGCCCCCCACTGGGGATGGAGCCCGCAACCCGGGCCTGTGCCCCGACCAGGAATCGAACCGTGACCTCCTGGTTCATGGGTCGACGCTCCACCACTGAGCCACGCCGGCCGGGCAGGACTTCTTAAAGCAATAATGGCTCAAAGAGAGCATCCGAACCTGTACTCGGGGCTCAGACATTGTCACAGGAGGAACTGATGTGTCATGAGCATCTGAAGATGTGCACAAAGATGGCACCCGGAGCTGTAGGCGCGCCTGCGTGGAGGACGCCTGTGCCAGGAGGTGCGAACCATGAGGCCGGCGGAACTTCCCACGGCGCGGTCCCAGGATGACTCGTTTCTCCCAGTGAAGGAAAAGCGTCCTCACGTGCCCTGCGCCTCTGCGCCGAGCACAACAGCCACCCCCACGGAGACCACGTGGGCAGGCGCCGCGATGGGGGGAGCTCACCAAGGAAATGGCGTTCTGATAACGGGCCAGCTTTCCCGTTGCTGCGGGATGATAGGGCCGCCTCGCCAGCCCGGACCACAGGATGCCCTGAGCGCGGAGCACCACGGCTCAGTGCTGCTGGAGAGCACTGGGAGCTGCTGGAGAGCACTGGCTTGGTGCCCGAGAGACCAGCATCTGCGGGGGAGCCCGGTCCCGTGCGGACACTCCCAACCCCAAGCCCCGGAGGACAGAGCTCCTCCTAGAATCAAGCAAGAGTATTTTTGCCCAACTGGTGTGGCTGAGGGGGTGAATGGCCACTGAATGGACAAGTGGCCATGGGTTCAATTCCCGGTCAGAGCACATGCCCATGTTGCAGGCTCGATCCCCAGTAGGGGGCGTGCAGGAGGCAGCCGATTGATGATTCTCATTATTGATGTTCCTATCTCTCTCCCTTCCTCTCCCTTCCTCTCTAAAAAAGATCAATAAAAACATATTTTTTTAAAAAAGAATATTTTCATTCTACTGAGAATATTTTAATTAAATGGAAACACTTCAATTTTAATAAGAATAAAATAAGACTATTTTCACTTATGTAAGTGGCTGTGGGGTCACTTTGGGAAGATGTACCGTACTGCCCTCAGAGGGTATCCCCAAGCCCCTCCCAACCACGGCAGCTGAAGCACCCCCTCAGCTCACACGCACCCCGCACCCCCCGCCCCAGCTCACACACACCCCTCAGCTCTCACACACCCTACTTGGGCCTCAGTAACGACACGGATCCGTTGTGTCTGAGGCTAGAGTCACTTGTATACATGATTTTCTTTCTTCATGAGAATGTAAGCTCCGTGGCGGAAGCATCTACTTCTAAATAATTTTTAAATGTTACACAACTCCTAGCGTCGCCTTGAACATAGCATGTGTATGGAAGTGCCTAAATGTTGGATAGACTAATACTTCAATAACTCGGGATCACTCCTGCCTTCCTCACAGATTCAGGCACTTTTATCATATCAGCTACATCAATATCAACAACATCTCTCAGATACTCATCTCTAAGTATCGTGCTTACTTTGGTCAAGTATGGGATTGAGGTCATATCATTGAATCACTGACGGTCACAATAGCCTTATAGTTGTCCTAGGTACATAAATTTTCATTATAACTAAGAGGTGGCCGTTTACGGAACTGGAATTTGAGGGTGTCAACTGCTGAAACAGTCTAAGTCAAACAACTAAAAATCTAGGCAATTGTTCTGTGAACAAAAAGTCCCTTTGTTAATTGACTTTAGACGGAAACAGAAATAGAAGTTGTCCGCAATGGTTAACACTGACACCCATCGGGTGCCAGGTCCCAGCAGGTGTCTGTGGAGACGCGCAGGCTCATGGGGGAAGGTGGGGAAGCAGCTGGCACTTTACATCTGTTTGTTTCATGATGATGTGGGAAGGAATGAGCTGGCGAGCGTAACGTTTGGCATCACCAGCAGTCGAGCTCGACATACAACTTAGACGGACTGATCGTTTATTTCGCACATTATTTCTCAATCATGCTCCTATTCCTATGAAATCCGGCAGCAGGATAATCGCTCACTGTTGGGGACTATCTCATGAGGAAAAGGTGCTCCTTGCTTCAAGTAGAATCACACCTATGACATGATAAAATTTCCTTCTTAACGACCTGGGTGACAGGAGGCATCACATTACCACCACGTGACCAACAGCGTAGTCCTTAGCAACCCTCTGCCAGCCTGGTGTTACCAAAACACTGGGGACGCCCCGCCTCCCCGCCTCCGCCTCCGGCCACAGCCTTCATTACCTTCTTACAAACCCCGAGATGAAACCAGCCCGAGTGGCTACGGACAGGGGTGGGGCAGCGTGGCTGGGGCCAGCAGCCACTGTCGCACACACCTATCTGCTCCTCTCTGTGGGCTCCCCACGGAGACAGGTGCGTGACTGCCCACCAGCCGGCAGGGAGCTAACAACGTGCTCCCTTCCTAGGAGTCCCCTCCCCCCCCCATACCCCGCCTGCTGCTGGCTGTGCTGGGGCAGGTCCAGACCACAGTACTTGAGACGGCAGCTGTGGGAGCCAGACTAATTTGGCACCTAGAGGTTAGGGATTCTGCTAAAACCCTGCCATGCAGAGGCCAGCACCCAACAGACCACAAAGAATTACCCTGCCCCGCCTTGGCCGGTGTGGCTCAGTGGATAGAGCATCCGCCTGCAGACCGAAGGGTCCCCGGTTCGATTCCGGTCAAGGGCATGTACCTCGGTTGCAGGCTCCTCCCTGGCCTGGGCCCTGGTCAGGGGCGCATGCAGGAGGCAACCAGTGGATGTGTCTCTCACATCCACAGTTCTCTCTCCCCCTCCCACTCTCTCTAAAAATCAATGGGAAAATATCCTCGGGTGAGGATTAAAAAATAAAAGAATTACCCGGCCCCAAATGTTAACGGTGCCAAGGTGGAGAAAGGGCAAGGTGCAAGAAACCCTAACACGTGAATCTGAGAGAAAGACTGTGCCCGTCTCCATGGTAATAACGACACCTATAATTCTTATTTAAAACAAGTACAAACTTTATTTCTACCAACGGGGCAAGGGGAGGAAGACCCACCCTCCTGTGCCCTGGGAGAGGCGGGCGGTGGGAGGGAGGGAGGGAGGGGGGCAGAGGTGTGATCAGAGCAGTGATTCTGCGGCGGGTGCTGCCAGCTGACGAAGGAGGGTCTGGGGTTGGGCAGCCCTGCCAGCCCGGTGGGGGGGGGGGGGACCTGGGGTGCCCCTGACTCATGCGGGGAAGCGCTGGGCTCCCGGTGGTGTGAGTCCCAGGAGGTGGTGGCACCCGGCCTTGACTAACCGGACATAGTGGCGACCTCGGGCTTCAGGTTCTCGGGGGGCGGAGGCTGGGACGGTGTGGCCGGGGCTGGGGGTGCCCTCGCATCGGGGTGGG
>NW_005871681.1:307741-345227 GCF_000147115.1 Myotis lucifugus | reverse complement strand
GGGCGGCTCAGGGCGGGCGGCGGGGGCCTCCGGTCCGCAGGGCTGCAGGGGGCGCAGCCGGCCCCGGCCTGGGCACCAGGGGCAGGGCCGCTCTGAGTCTCCCGACGGGCGCGAAGGCGGAGCGGCCGCGCTGGGGGCTGTGCCTCCTCCTCTTGGCGTCCGGGGTCTCAAACCAGAGCGGCCCGTCGAACTTGGCCCGTCCTTTGCTGCACTGGCTCAGCGCCCGCAGCACCGTGTCCCGGGCGCAGGGGTCGGGGCGCTCTCGGCTGGGGGGGCACGAGTAGAGGCTCCCCCTGCGCTCCGGGGGGGCGAGCTGGATGGTCACCGGGCTCTGCAGGCGCCGTGGCTGGCGGGCACTGGGGATCCGCAGCGTCACCATGCCCTTCGGAGCCGGAGCCGTGGGAACAACCCGCCCCGCGGGGCCCGGGCCGGGCGGGGGGCCGGGGAGGCGCCTCCTGGCTTCGGGCATCCGGCCCCTGCCGGCCCTGGCCCGGTGCCAGCCGGGCGGTGGGGGAGGCGGGGGTTGAGTCGGGGCGCAGAGCCTGGGGTGCGCACCGGGGACGCGGCCCTGCTCCCGGCCCCGCAGGCGAAGGGCGGGTCCGGGCGGGGGGAGCGGGCGCCCCCAGGCGAAGGGCCGCAGCGAAGCCCCGGCCCGTGCGGGAGGTACCTGCTCAGGTAAGCTGCCCATGATGGGGCGGCGGGGACGGGGTCCAGGGGCCCCCTGGGCTCCCGGGACGGTCTTGCTGTTTGGAGATCCCAGGGCGGGTAGGGCTAGGCTGACCGTTGGCACCTCGAGGCGCAAGGACAGCGCGTGGGGGCGCTGGCGTCTGGGGGAGCCCCCGTGCGCGGGGTCCTCCACGTGCCGGTCCGGTGACCTGCGCGCACCGGGAACTCGGACCCGCCCCTGCGCTCTGAGGCGGGGAACCCCAGCTCCCACGGCTGGCCCTGGCGCTGGGCACTGGGCACGGGGCCTAGGAGGCCTTCACGTCTGCACTGGACACTCAATGGGAGGAAATATCACCATTTCCTCCAGGTTCTGGAAAGTGTAGAAACTTGGCCGAAGGGCGCGTTCTTCCATGTTGTAAAAACGGACACATACCCTCACGAGCTCTTATAGGGAAAACTAGGGGTCTCCTTTCAGTGGGAAAGGGGTGCGTGTGTCTTTCTCCTGGAGCGGTTGCTGATGTCACTTGTTGCAATTCTGCGCTTGAGGAAGAGGCGAGAGCCGCTGGGGATTTCATGTGTTAGCACCACAGCGTGGATTTAACGGGGACCGCACATAATTTCCCGTCCTCCTCCATTCACGGGCACATCTGTCCTCTCTGAAGGCCACTGTGCTCACCAAGGCCGTGTCTCTCCATTCGTTTCCACCGGTGAGGGTGGGGGAGCGTGAGGCATGTCTAACACCATCGTTGGAAACATCCAAGTTCAAAAGCAAAGCACCCGCAGGCTGGTGCGAGGCGGTGGGACTCAAACCCTTCTTGAGAACTTCCCCTCAGAAGGCAGCTGTTGGGCCGGCCCCAGTGCCGGGAGGGGAGATGGACAGAAAGGAAAAGCCCCAAATCAATCACACCCACGAGTGGGCAAGAGGCGGACAGCTGGATGGATGGTGCGGGCGCTGAAGAAGCCTTCGTGGGGGGACCAGAGGTCCTGAGGTCAGAGATAGGCCGTGGCTTTGGGAGGCGGGCTGTGGCCAGCTGGTGGTACTCGGGAACGGGATTCCTAACAGTCTCCACTCACTGATGATTTTTTATTTATTTTTTTTGTGCCAATTCCTTAGTTAAGGGATGACTCCCAGGTATCCTGCGGTATCATTTTTTTTCTGAAGACATTTTTCCTGATAGAACGACTCTTCGTATCTCCCTAACCTATCTCTTACGGTGGTGATGGCACCAGACTACATGGTCTAGCGCCATTAGGGATGGAGTCCTTATCCCGTATTTTTCCCCATTGTCTATCCGATTCCCCACGTCCTATCTGCACTGTGACCCAGTGGGTGTCGTTCTGGCTTGAGGCCGATGACCTCTGACACGCCCGCCTCCTGCCGGGAAGCTAGAGGCATCAGGGAGCCAGCCACCGTGTGCTCTCACTGGTAGGTCAACATGTTGACCCGGTAAAACCCGTTTTCATGGCCATTGGGGACGTCTGTCTCTTCTCACGCTCCACCACGCAGCGGATCTCACTAGCTGGTGGGTGCTGGAGATTAGCGTCTCTCCGTGGTGCTCAGTCAGGACGTTGAAGAAGGACTGGAGATGTTTTCGGTTATCACTTCTCGGGGGCACTCCTGGCAGCCAATGGGTGGAGGTCAGAGATGCCGCTCAACATCCTACCACAGGACGGCCTCCCACGACACAACCGTCGGTGCATGGGTGGGGACCACGTGAAATGGATGGAGAACAAACAGTTCGTGGAGAATAACAACTTATGGGGAATTGGCATTCACCATGTCTTCATGATGTCTTCCTAATCGTAAGGTGGCACCAGTTTTATTAATTCAAGTTTATTGTGTCCCTTAGGAATGTTTTACAAGTTCTTGTTGACGTGAAGCTCACTCCACGGTGTTTCAGTTTTTCTAGTTTCTAGAACAAGTAGAGCTCTTTCTTCCCCTGTATCTTCTCATTGTGATTTGTATGTGTCGGAGGAATTGACTTCTATACATTAACATGGGGCCCCACTAATTATTTCTCTAATTTCCTTTCTCTTTTTCCGTCTAACTTTACTGGCTACTGCTGGAACCGAACTCAATTTAATATTTAAAATGCGGATCCCTTTCCACACTGGGCATGCTGTTTCCTTTTGAGCTGAGATTAATCTAGTTTATCAAGTTAGGGAATTCTCTTTATAATTTTAATGTCTCATTAAAATTTTTTAAATGGTGAATTTTGTCAAATGTCTTTTGGGAATCTGTGGAAATGGAAACAGGAGTTTCCCGCTTAGATGTGCTGAGGGGATGAAGTGCTTTAATCATAGTGTGTCGTTCCTAATACTGACCCTCCTTGCGATACTGAAAAAATCCTACACGTGGACAAAGTACATAGCTCTTCTGATGCGCTCTGGATTCTGTCTCTAATATCTTATTGAGCTTTCTCTTTCCTAAATATTCTTGAAAGATATTGGCCTAGTGTTTACTTTGGGGGGAGGGTCCCAATTTGGGGTGGGTTTTGGTTTCATTGTTACCTTGCCTTCAAAAAATAAGAATTAAAGCCCTAGCCGGTTTTGCTCAGTGGATAGAACGTCAGCCTGTGGACTGAAGGGTCCCGGGTTTGATTCTGATCAAGGGCACATGCCCAGGTTGTGGGCTCGATCCCCAGAAGGTGGTGTGCAGGAGGCAGCTGATCAATGATTCTCTCTCATCGTTGATGTTTCTATCTCTTTCTCCCTCTCCCTTCCTCTCTGAAATTAATAAAAATATATTTAGAAGAAAAGAATTTGGGGGCTTTTGTTCTTGTGGGGAAAATTTAATCAATAAAAATCCAGTGTAAACCGGTAAAAACAGTCATTATAGTTTAATTTATTAAATGGCATCTTGTGTGTTGGTGCAGTCACCACCACGTATACTTCATTCCTAAAGGAGAAACCGATGCCGGCCAAGCCCAAACTCCTCCCTTAGAATAAAACTTTCTATTTGGGGAAAAGAAAAAAATCCCGGCTCTGCCACCGACGGGTTGCGAGAGCGTGGATTGGCCAGTGACTCCCCACACCCGCTTCTCCTCCTGCGATGCCTCCTGTAACTATGACTATTAAGGGAAATATCACAGCACATCGTGTTGTTATAACTATCGAGTGAAACGGTGCCCATAACGACGTGCCACAGCGTTTGGCGCAGAAAGTTAAAATATGACGAGTATTTGCTCGATAGCAGCCTCCAGAGAGGGTGGCGGCCTGACTCACGCGTTTGGGGAGTTTTTCTTCCCAATGGCCAGATCTTATCCAAGGGAAAGAAGTGGCCCACTGGTTGCCTGGCGATTGTTTTTCCAAAAGAGCGGCTTCCGGAAGATGCCTGGTGAGGTCATCGCCTCCTTCCAGGCAGGGACGAACAATGACATCAGGCTGGAGCGCAGGGCGTTGTTTTCCTTCAACAAATGTACCTGAGCTTCCACATCAAAGCGAGTTCTTATCTTCAAAGCGGCCGCCTGGGGAGGCCGCCCGGCTGCGGTCACGCTGCCAAGTGTGTTTGGATCTCTTCCTTCTAATCGCCTTCCGAGCCGGCTTCCCATCCCTCCCGATGTCTCCATTGGCAACACACTTCTGTCCTGTGGGAGCCTCCATTTTTCTGGAAGCAGATTTAAAACCAACTCTTATAAGTCAGCTGGACCGCATTGTCACCTCCGGTAAAAAATGACAATGGTGACCAGAAGGAAACGGCCTTTTTGCGAAGCTTGTAAAATCTCTCAAACGCCTCCGGCCGCTGCACGCGTGATCAGAACGAGTGCCTGGCGTTCTGTGTGGTTAACAGGTTTATTTAGCAAATTTTATCCCACGGAGGCTCACAGGAGACCCTGTGCCAAGCACTGTTCTAGGAACTCTTGCACATATCCGCTCATTTCATGCCAACGCCTCATGAGGCAGGCAGTGTAATTACCCATGTGGTAGAGATGAGGCGATCGAGGCACCGAGAAGTTAAGCCCTTTGTCCAGGGACACGGAGCTGGCAAGTGGCGGAGCCGGAAATGGAGCCCAGGCGATGCAGTGCATGTGCTATCCTTTTCTCAACGGTGCAGGCCGCGTGCAGGACCAGCCATGCGTTCGGGGTTTTGTGCGGTTCTGCAGTTGGAAGTTGGTGAAAGCTACTGACTCGCTCCATGAGTTTGGTTTTAACCTCAGAGTTGACAAGCAGTGCCTCACCCCTTTTCTCTCCGTCTTCCCACAGCCAGTTACACAAGGAGGGAACGGTGCCCGGGGCAGCTCCCGGGTCTGGCCTGCTTTCCCACACGCACCGCCCTTTTCCTGGCCCTCACGCCTGGACGAGTCCTTCTCCCCAGGGTTTCCCCGGCCTCCTTCAGAGCGCCTCCCTCAACTCGCTTTCCCATCGCACCTCTCCGCAGCTCAATCTTTCGTTGTCTTTCCTGATCATCTACGTTTGTGAAATGTTTCCATCACAGCTCACACCCAGCACCATTCTGCATTAGTTTCAGGCACACAGCCCGGTGGCCAGACAACCCCACACATCACAGAGTGGTCCCCTGGGGCCTCAGGCCCCCGCCCGGCCCCCTCATGGCCGCCACAATCCCCCGGGCCAGGCCGTACCCCGGGTCCCCACACGCCTGCTCTAGAACCACCAGCCTGTCCTCCACAGCTCCACCTCGCTGGCTCCTGGGGAAGACAGAGCGAGGAGAGGGGCAGGGGAGGCAGGGAAGCGGCTTGGTTCTCTTTGAAAAAGCACCGTGTCGCCCTCCAGCCACAGGTGCCCTGAACGGCCCCTCTGCTCTCCTTGCTGCGCAGCAGGAGTTTGCAAAGCAGCCTCGTACCCGTGCCAGGCGGCCGTCGCTGGCCACCCTCTCCACCCCGGCACCAACCCGAGGACACGCGGTTAAGGAAACCGATTTAAAATGGGAAAGGTGACGCCAGGACTTTTGTATTTCAGGATAAAAGGAGAATACAGGAGGAAATCTCCGAGAAGCGCCTGAAGATAGAGGAGGAGAAGCTGCAGCACCAGCACCTGAAGGTAACGTGTCTTTCCTTCCTCCCAGCGGCTTTGTCCTCAGGGCCCTCTTGGCACTCGGGTTTCAACAGGAAATTGCGTTAGGAAGAAAGACAGCCCTGCACAGCCCTCCTAGCACCCACCCAGCACCCTCCCAGCACCCACCCGACACCCACCCAGCACCCTCCCAGCACCCTCCTAACACCCTCCCAGAACCCACCCGGCACCCTCCCAGCACCCTCCTAACACCCTCCCAGCACCCTCCCGGCACCCTCCTAACACCCTCCCAGCACCCTTCCGGCACCCTCCCAGCATCCTCCTGGCCTCAGAGAGGCCGACAAGCAGTGGCGTCCGCCTTCCGGGCAGCAGGTGCAGAACTGAGCCTGCATTCTCACTGGTCGGCCTTTACTCCTGAGTGTCCTCAGGTGCCTGGACACGGGAGGGAGGCTTCAGCCCTGGCATCTGGCCCAGGACACGGCCTTGCTTACCATCCCGGGGCGGGGCCACGAGGAAGTCCCTTTCCACATCCACAGAAGGCCCGCCCTTCCCCGGGGGCTAGGCCCGACCCCGCCCGGCCCACCAAGGACTCGGGGCCTGAGAGCTCAGCCCAGTGGGCGCCATGTTGGCTGAGAGTGGTTTGGGTCTTTGTTTTATTTTCTTTGGACGGAACATGAGATCATAACCCAAAATACAGCTCCATTTTAACATCAGACTTTCCCTCTCCCGTGGGTGTGGCCGCTGTAATTAAAGCAGCTGCGGCTCAGCATTTCCTGCGTGGCTGCCACTGGAGGCAACCAGGCCACAACCTGGGCTCCCTGAGCAGGCCCCAGCAGGAAGCTGTCGGGTGGCGGGCTGCTACCAGAGGGGTGACAAGCCCCTAGTGCAGTGGTCAGCAAACTGCGGCTCTCGAGCCACATGCGGCTCTTTGGCCCCTTGAGTGCGGCTCTTCCACAAAATACCACGTGCAGGCGCGCACGTACAGTGCGATTGAAACTTCGTGGCCCATGCGCAGAAGTCGGTATTTTGTGGAAGAGCCACACTCCAGGGGCCAGCGAGCCGCAGTTTGCCAACCACGGCCCTAGTGGAATCGGCCTATATTCATGGGTCCCACACCCCGAGGTCAGAGAGGCCCGTTCAGCTCAGCCCATCTTTCTGGCGGAGCAAGGGCCACTCTGAGCAGACACGTCGCTGGAGACTCCAGGGCCCCGGTGCTCGGGATTCTGTGTGTCTTTGCTCCCATACGAACTGGCGTGTCCGCCTCTGGCGGGTCGGTGGGAGGCAGGGCTGGCCTGCTACCCTAGGGTGTCCACTGAGTTATCGAGCAGCGGACACAGCCAGGAAATGCAGTGTGTACTCCCGGGAAAACCAAGGGAATGAGAACCAGTTTTACCAAGTTATTTCACTGCAACTCGACCGAAGTCAGAAGTCAAACCTACAACAGTTTTTGAGATGGGCCATTTCTAACTCCAAAATCAGTGCTGTGGGTCGCTGACTCTCCCTCTCTCTCCTCTCTCCCTCAGAGAGAGGAGAGAGAGAGAGAGAAGAGAGAAACATCTATCAGTTGCCTCCCATCCGCACCCAGACGGGGGACGGAACCTGCCAGCGGGGCCTGTGCGCTGACCAGGAGTAGAGCCAGCAACCTCTCGGTGTGCGGGACGGCGCTCAGCCAACTGAGCCACACCAGCCGGGACAGTAACGATTTCTTAAACACCTACTATGTGCCAGGCACTAAGCTGGACGCTCGCCAAAGCTTCCAAAGAGTATAAAACGAAGTCCGGCCTGCGCCCTCACCGTGGAAGCTGCCACGCAACCTGGGAGGCATTTGTGCCGCCATGAGACTGCCTGGGAGGCCGAGGGGCGGAGGAAAGGGCGTCTGGTGAGCAGGCTCCTCTCCCAGCTCTGCGGAGAGGGCTGGCTGACCCAGCGGCCACCAGGCATCCGGCCAGAGCACAGCTCAGGAATGTGGGCGAGCATCTGAAAACCTATCCCGGAGAGGCGCACCACGCCCAGAGCGCGCTGGCCTCCGCGCGACCAGTGTCCCTTTCACTGGCTTCTTCACCGCTTGTCCCCGAGCCCGGACACCCGCCCCACCTCGCTGACCGCGGGCCTGGTCAGTCCGCTCCAGCCAGCACCCTAAGCGACGCAGGTGCACACACAGGAAGCGCACTCGTTACAAAGAGCTGCGGGCACTCCCTCCCACCCCTTCGCTCCGGGTCCTGCAAACACCCCGACCGCGCGCTGGGCAGGTGGCTTTCCCGGGGTGTTGTTAGCGTCCTGACACCCGGGCCTGCCCTGCGGGTCATCTTGCCAAGCATCCTGGTCAGAGTCTCAAGCCACGGAGACACATAAAATACACCAAACCTAGAAAATGTCTCTTTTCTGGGAGTCCATCGAATTCAGGGTTTGAAAAATAAATTGATTCCCAACGCCTGTGCCATGATGTGTAGGACGTAGAAGTGCTTCGGGAAACCTTTCCCTAAAACACTGCCCAGCCCGACCGGCGTGGCTCGGTGGTTGAGCATTGACCTATGAGCCAGGAGGTCACGGTCGGATTCCAGTTGGGCCACATGTCCAGGTTTTGGGTTCCGTCCCCAGTAGGGGGTGTGCAGGAGGCAGCCCATCAATGGTTCTCTCTCATCACTGATGTTTCTATCGCTCTCACATTCTCTCTTCCTCTCTGAAAAATATATATATTTTTTTAAAAACTGCCCAAAATAACCAGAAAATATAAGCAAATATAATTCTTTAACTGCCAAAATGCCTGACTCCCACCACTTACATTTTCACGTAGTTAATATGCCTTTGATTCTGAATGTCACTGTGAACTAGAACCTATATGTTCATGAACCTCCCATGCTTAAGTCTAACTCGTGACATAAAAGCAAAGTAACTGTTTTTATTACTAGAATACGGCACCGCGGCATTCTGATTGCACATCCAAGCGATAGGCTTTCCGTTACCTGCGACGCGCTCTCTGCCAGGGGAAATGGCGAGGTTGGGTGACGCACCACGTCTTATGCGGCTAAAAGGAAAATCCCTCTCCTTCCCCGCCAGGCTGAGCGCCAAGGAGGCAGCCCCTCGCGGCCGTAATCACGCCACAAGGCTCGCTCTCCGTGTACCGCCAGCGTCACGGGCCAGCCTGCCCTGATGGCCAGGCAGTGACGGGGCCGCACGTGACTGGCTGGCACTGCCCAGCGAGGGGGCTGGGAAGGGCAGCGACGCCCTCTGACAGGGACCGCCTCTGCGTTACTGGGCACCATCATCCGCCAAATGAAAGCAAATTAAAATCCAGGTGAATTCTTCAAAAATGCGGCAACTCAGGCCCACGGGGCGTCTTGAGCTTCGGGAGATCGGCCCTGAGCTGTGGGGATAACACGGACTGTGTCTGTGGGAAAACCTTTTCACAAGCAGCTCGGCGGCTGTAATTAGAGACTGAGGACGCTCTGGCTCGCTGGGCGCGTTGTCCACGTGCCCTTGAACTCTGAGAGGTCAACGCGAACACCGTGACCTGGGAGGAGGGCGTCGCTCACCCCCGTGGTTTGCAAAGGGTGTTCCGTGCGTCCCGGCTCCCAGGCCGCCCACCGCGCCCCTCGGGGCAGGCCAGGCCTCCTCTATTCTGCCAGTTAGCATTTCCCACCACGTTCACCGATCATCGGTGCCATATTTTTCTTTTCTTTTTTTAAATATATTTTATTGAGTTTTTACAGGGAGGAAGGGAGAGGGATAGAGAGTTAGAAACATCAATGAGCTGCCTCCTGCACACTCCCCACTGGGGATGTGCCCGCAACCAAGGTACATGCCCTTTGGCCGGAATCGAACCCGGGACCCTTGAGTCCGCAGGCCGACGCTCTATCCACTGAGCCACACCGGTCAGGGCAGTGCCATATTTCTCAACACTGTGAAACGATTGCCTTCAAGTAACCGTCCTTTGGTGACTATCCAGCACAACCTCATTTAAACTTTCTTTTAAAAATTCAGACACATTTATATTCCCGCCGCAGTCACCCTAGCACCCTTCGGGAAGAAACGAAAGTCCTTCTTCCTGGTTCTCGTGTGCGGTGGAGAGAGACGTCCCAGGACATAAGGGAAAGGTCCCCTTCTCCTATTCTCACCCTTTTGGACACAGAGGGTCCCAGTGGAATGTTATTGAGCGAATGATGGACAGCGGTGCTAGACATACCGAGACGCATTTTGCTTCGGGAAAGAAAAGGGGGAACGCAAACTCTTTCAAAATACTATCCAGCCGTTGCTACGGGAGACGCGAACAGGATGCCGGCAAAAGCCTCTCCCACCGGCTTTCCCTCTCCTCGGGCTCGGGCTCAGGCTCGGGCTCAGGAATACAGTTCTTCCTGCAGGTTCAAGGGGATTTCCTTTCCTTACAGTGAAACAGAAATCTCCTTCGTTTTGGTGAAGTGGACAACATTCCAACTCACCACCCTGGCTGGTCTGGCTGAGTGGCTAGAGCATCGGCCTATGGACTGAAGGGTCCTGGGTTCGATTCTGGTCAAGGGCACAGGCCCCAGCTGCAAGCCTGATCCCCAGCAGGGGGCGTGCAGGAGGCAGCCGATCCATGATTCTCCCTCATCATTGATGTTTCTCTCTCTCCCTCTCCTTTCCTCTCTGAATTCAATAAAAATATTTTTTTTAAAAAAAGAAGGGTGCAAAGAAAAAAAAGGCCAGGTTTATTCAGGCAAGGGGTGAGAGAGGATACTTTCTCTTTGAAGTATGCCGTGTTGAAACTCCTAGATTTGAGAGGGGTCCGAGGTGGGGGGCTGTGGACTGGTTTAAGGAAAGGTCTCTGTGTCCCCTGACTCAGAAAAAGGCCCTGCGAGAGAGCTGGCTGCTGGACGGCGTCGGCGGCGGCGGGAAGGAGCAGGAGGAGCTGAAGCGGCAGAACCAGCAGGACCAGCGGCAGATCCAGGCCCTGGACCAGAGCATCCTCAGGTAGGGCCTCGCGTGCTCCCAGCCGCCTGTGTTCTGACTTAGTCCCCATGTGGCAGATGGAAGAGCCGTTCTCACGTCTGGGGACCACATCGGATCTTCCGTTTGAAATTTCTCATAGAAACTAGGGAATTGTGCTGTAGATGTCCCCTGCGCCTAGCAACCAAGAGGGATTCGTCAAGTGCATATTGGTGACTCCGCCGATGTGCTCATGCACAAGATAGTGGCACCGATATCCTTTTGAGCAGCGCTTCTCAACCTGTGGGTCGCGACCCCTTTGGGGGTCGAATGACCCTTTCACAGGGGTCGCCTAAGACCATCGGAAAACACATATATAATTACATATTGTTTTTGTGATTAATCACTATGCTTTAATTATGTCCAATTTGTAACAATGAAAATACATCCTGCCTATCACATATTTACATGACAATTCATAACAGTAGCAAAATTACAGTGATGAAGTAGCAACAAAAATAATTTTATGGTTGGGGTCACCACAACATGAGGAACTGTATTGAAGGGCCGCGGCATTAGGAAGGTTGAGAACCGCTGCTTTAGAGTGATTGGGCAGCTTACAAACACCGATGCGAAGCTAGATGCACCTTCCTGGCGCAGGGCAGGTGATCAAACAACAGGCCTTCGCAGCCCCAACCCCCGCCCGCCCCTGAGGACAGGGGACAGCTCTACAGGTGTGCTTCCGCTGTCCCCCCTCACACCGCCCCAGGCCTCCCTGGCCACACTCAGTGTTGGGAGGAGAAGGCGTGTGGGAAGACCTCACAACATTGTCTCTCGTCTACTTCCCCGATGATTTGGGCACAGGCAGGGACCTCCCTTCCCCAGGCCCACCCCTGGCCATCACACCTGCTCAGTGCAGTCGGCAGCTTCTGATCTAACCAAGCTCTTCGATCGCCTGGGTTTAAAATGAGGTGAAGGGTGTGGGGAAAAATCGGAAAGCTCAAATATACGATAGGATTATCAGTGTGATCACAAAATAGAGACAGCACGGGAGAAAGAGAGAGGAGGAGGAGGAGGAGGGGGGGGGATGTATTTTCTAGCCACTTTAGACAGGGTGTCCCCAAAAAATGTACACACACTTTAACAGCTGATAGCTCAATTAAAAAATATATATATATATATTTTTTTTTTTTTTATTGATTTCAGAGAGGAAGGGAGAGGGAGAGAGAGAGAAACGTCAATGATGAGAGAGACTCATTGATCCCCTGCCTCCTACATGCCTCACATTGGGGATCGAGCCCACAACCCGGGTATATGCCCTGATCAGGAATCGAACCCTGACCTCCTGGTTCATAGGTTGACGCTCAACCACTGAGCCATGCCAGCCAGGCCAGCTTCAATTTCAATAAGGAAGTCCATGATGTAGAAATAGAAAGGTGAACGGATTTTGTTGCTGGTTATGGTTTAGCCAAATTTAAGTCATTCTCATTCCGGCCCACGTTGAACCCCTACCTAAGGCTCCCATCGACCTGCACAGGACAGCGTGTGCCTTAATGAGGGAACGTCTCCTCACACCCCGCTAGCCACATCCCGCATCACAATGCAGGACGAGCCGCTCCGCTGCGATCACATGAGAGGGGAGAGAAACGGGGGAAAGGGCCAAAAGGGAGAACACGAAACACCCACCATTTGTTCCTTCTTAAATTCCCCGTTGCCTAGAAACACTCAAGAAATTAATCCGAGGCAATTACAGGAGTCAAACCACTCCCAGCATGCTTCTCGCTCTCCGTGTTTAACTCATTGGTTTACCAGATTTGCAGCAGTTCATCTGTTGTTGTTTTTAATTTCTCAGATATTCTGATCATTTTTAATTTAGGAGCTTTTTCAATTCAACAAAAGGAGCTAAGTAAATTCATTTTCCAGGAAAAAAGGAAGAAATCTATTCACCACCCCTCACACCCCCCGCCCTCAAAATGCCTAATACGTGCCTAGCACATAGCATGAACATGAACTACACAGCCTAATAAATGAATGGATGAAAAAATGGATGATGAAGAGACAGAAGATGGACAGACAGATGGATAGATAGATGGATGGATGGATGGATGGATGGATAAATGGATGGATAGATGGATGGATGGATGGATGGATGGATGGATGGATGGATGGATAAATGGATGGATGGATGGATGGATGGATGGACGGATGGACTTAGAAAATATCCATGTGAGGGACCAGGTGAAGACTAGACAATGACTTGAACATTAATGAACTAAAAAGAAAAGTCTTGAAATTCTAAGCTTCTCAAAACACCTCTTTATATCCTTTAACTTTTCAAAGTGCTTTTGCATTCAAAACAGTGTGAGGAACTTGAAACAAACATATGAGACCACCTGCCGAGGGGACACAGACCTTGGGCTCTGGATGTGACTAAGGAAGGAAGGAAGGGGGAGGGGGCGTTGGTTTCAGCGACCCATCCCCCAGGTCCTGGTCACAAAGAAAGAAAGGCAGCCCTGGTCGGCTTGGCTCAGTGGATAGAGAGCATCGGCCTGCAGACTGAAGGGTCCCAGGTTCAATTCCCGGTCAAGGGCACGTACCTCAATTACAGGCTCTGGTCGGGGTGCGTGCAGGAGGCAACCAATCTATGCGTCTCTCTCACATCGATGTTTCTCTCCGTCTCTCCCCCTCCCTTTCACTCTCTCTAAAAATCAACGGAAAAATATCGTCAGGTGAGGACTAACAACATAAAAAGGAAGTGCGAGGGCAGAGACTCATGGTGAGGGAGGAAGGTGTGTGGGCCGGGGGCGCAGGCTCACTCATTCCCCGGAGAGCTCCATCCCCCCCGCCCCCGTCAGACAACAGCCTCACAGCCTTGCAGTGCATCTCGTCCACCAGAGGCAGATGTGGCTCCGTCCCTTTAGACCACCCACGACTAGCGGGTCCTTGTGGGTATCTATGTGGCATGCAGCTAGCACGTGGTCTTCAGAGAATGGGGTCCTGCTCTGGGAGTGCAGTGAGCACAGCGAACACTGGGGCGAAGCGAAATGCAGTGGCCGGGGAGCAAGGAGACAGCGGAGGCTCTGTTACCCGGAGAGAAAAATGTGAGGGGTGACCAGGACAAAGCCGGCGATTGTGTCCAACAGAGAGTCAGTGCTACAGGCGTCATTGAATGGGTTGTGTCGTTTCATTGTGTGATTACAAGTAGTTTATTCACTGAAAATATTCTTCCCCGCCACTTAAAAACAAGGAAAGGAAAAGGCTTTCCAAATTGAAGGAGAGGAACATCTGTGGTTGGCTGGCCATGCCCTGGGCACCATCGCTGAAGGCCGCTGGGGAAACTCCAGGCCCCTGCGCAGAGGGCAATGTGAACTGTGATTACACGTATTTAGGTCTTATTCATTGCCGGCACGTAGTACGTGGTTCCCAGCAGGACCTCATAAAAAATCCCACGCCCGGCCCAGCCGGCGTGGCTCAGTAGTTCAGCCTGAAGAACAGCGTTATCGCTCAGCCAGCGTGGCTCAGTGGTTGAGCATCGACCTATGAACCAGGAAGTCACCGTTAGATTCCCGATCTGGGCACATGCCTGGGTTGCAGGCTGGATCCCCAGTAGGGGGTGTGCAGGAGGAGCCGATCCATGATTCTCTCCGATCATTGATGTTTTTCTCTCTCTCTCCCCCTTCCTCTCTGAGATCAATAAAAATATACAGTGGGCCTTGACTTACGAGTGTCCCGACTAACGAGTTTTTTGAGATACCAGCTGTCTCTCAGCCAATTTTTTGCATCGAGTTGACAGAGTAATTTGAGTTAACGAGCTCCTTAACGAGCTCTGTCTCGGAACGAATTAAACTCGTAAGTCAAGGCCCCACTGTATTTAAAACACACACACACACACACACACACACACACACACACACAGCCTCTGCCTGCCAATGCGTTTGAGAGGCCCCCAACCACCCGTCCTCCACACCCACCTGCAGGGTGTGCGTTCACGGGGATCCCATGTGAAACTGCCTGTGTAACCAGCACAGGGAAATGCCCGGCTCCCTGCCAACCAGCTGGGTTCCTGCATTCTGACGGCCGAGGAAACCCTTCACGTACAAAATCCTGTTCTGATGGAGAGGCTTTGCTTGTCCCCTAAACGATTCTCTTGCGACATCGCCTGCCTACCTGGCAGCCTCAGATCATGGTGGCGTCCCCTGCCCATCAGATAATGACTAACGTTTACGGCATTCTAGCTGGTGACGAGATTCCCCACGTTCCTCGAGCGTCACTAGGAATTACTCAGCTTTTCCAGGCCTCTGCTCTGTCCCCAGTGCTCAGGGCCGACGCACACTGTTTCAAGGTCACCGAGGGTTATCTGAAGCCGCCGTGTGGGACTGCTGTTCTGCTCTTAAAGGTTCAGGATTAGACGCAGGAGATCTGGCTCGAGGCAGACTCCGCGCTTGCCCTTTGCCAAATGCCCTTCAGTCCCCTGGCGCGCTCCCCCGGGCGTGTGACTCTGCTCTGGTGAGTCCGCTCTTCCTTATTGTCACTGTCCACAGCCGTGGCAAGGCCTGGCTGTACGGACTCCCGCCCTCCCTCCGTGCAGAGAAGTGCCTTGTCTCTTCCGATAGACTTTCATTTCAGCTGGTGAGGGCGTGTGCCTGCCACGTCGTAAGAGCTTATGAAACGTTTGTTAAATGTTTGATGAAATGTATCAGACCCGTCTTTAAAAAAATAAAACAAAGCAGCCCACGTTCTACTAGACTACAGTCTCAATTTTATGGAGAAGGTGTAGTTTGACATTAGCCTTGGCCAAATGATCTCTAAAGATAAAAGATCTTTACCGCCGACCCTTAGGAATCATCCGCTGCCCATCACAGGTGACCAACCCTCTTCGGTCAGGGTTGCCTGGCCCAAGCGTCCGCTCTGTGCACTGAAGGGCATCGGCGAGGCCAGGGCTGTACAGTTACAGCTTCCCCCCCGCCCGACCTGCCCCTCGCGGACCGGAGGCATCCGTATTAACTAGCTCATGACAATACAAAGCATCTCGGATTTGACGGGTCATTCGGAAACATGTAAATTCTTTACCCACCAGAGCAAAGACTGGATTATCTTTTTTCCATTTTTACTGGCTAACTACCCCCAAATGCAAGACCTGCCTGAGCAATTCTGCAAACCAATGGGGGGGGGTGGGGGTGGGAAAGTTCATGAAATCGGTCACTGAGGTTCCTCCCCATAAGGTTATGGGAAAATGGGGTTGCGATGTTTGATGAGACACCACAATAGCAGCGGCCTGAACAAGACGAGGGAGGTTCGCTTCTGTCCCTGCCGGGAGTCATTCCAGGGGACTCGGGCAGCAAGTCACCTGATCCTGCATGTTGTTACTCTGCTCCCCCACCCCCACCCCCCAAGAGGTCCCTTGGTTGCGTGGCCACTGTCAGCTCTCCACTGCCACCTCCGCATTCCAGCCTGGAAGGGGAAGATAAACGGAGGACAAACACCTCTATTTTAAGGATATGACCTGAAAATGGCAGAGGTCGCTTCTACTACTGTCCTATTAGCCAGAATTTAGTCACATGGCACCATTTAATGCAAAGGGGGCTGGGAAATGTAGTCTGTGGCCGGGTAGCCAGAGAGACACGTGAAACCCAGGGAGTTCTCTTACTGAAAGAACAGGAGCAATGGGGGTGGGGTATCAGCAGGTGGCCAAAACAGACAAGCACGTTCCTTCATTTATCACACGGATCGCATTTATTAATCAAGCACCATCCCATAACTATTATAACAATCCTGGCAATGTTGGAGCGCATTTTGGTTTTCTGTCTAGAACAGCATTTTCAAGGACAGGGTGTTCCTGAAACTATATTAGCACACCCTTGTTCCAAAAGCATTGATATTAAAATTGAAGATCATAAGAGCATCGTCCCCATAGGTCAAGGTTTCAGGTTGGATCCCCATTGGGGCATACAAAAGAATGAACCAATGAATGCATCAATAAGTACAACAACAAATTTTTTAAAATATATTTCTATTGGTTTCAGAGAGGAAGGGAGAGGGAGAGACAGGACCATCAATGATGAGAGAGAATCATGGATCGGCTGCCTCCTGTACACCCCCTACTGGGGATCGAGCCTGCAACCCAGGCATGTACCCTGACCGGGAATGAAACCATGACCTCCTGGTTCATAGGTCATGCTCAACCACTGAACCACGCCAGAACAACAGATTGATCTCTCTCAAATTGATTGATTGATGATTGATTGATTTTTTAAATTTTTAATTGAAGATTGAATCTCCAGATGGACCTGGTAGGTTTTCTCTTTCCCTGGAGTTGTCTGAGCCGGCCCTCCCCCCTAGCAGATGGGGAGGAGAAGGGACAGGGAGTCATTATTGAGGAACACCTTTTAGGTCACACCCTGTGCCCGAGGCTTGCAAACACGACCTCATCTACCTCCTCCAGAAAACCCTCTGGGAAACTATGACCCCAAACCAGGGAGCTGAAGCTCGGGCGGTTCGGTAACTCCGCCGGCGCCAGCTTTGCACGGGCTCCCTGTCTGTGTCCGTGGCCAGAGCTGGGGGCGGGGGGGAAAGAACCTTCACACAAAATCACAAAATATACGCAAACACCAGCGGCTTCCCGGATCCCGTGGGGGAGAAAGGAACGCAGCTCCCTGGCCCAGAGGCAGGGTCAGGGTCAGGGGTCACACTGCTCAGCACTCGGAGCTGAATTCAACACCTGCTGGAGGCCGCCTGCCTGAGAGCCTGTGAGCCCCGGACTCCGGCTCCGTTTGTCCAGCTCCAGCTGTGTGTGAGGGAGCGACAGGTGGGGTGTCATCTGAGCCTCTGTCCACTGGTCTCCAAAGTACCCGGGGAGTGGCCCAGCCTGGGTAACACCGCTGACTCGGGCCCCCCCACACAGCGCACCTCGCCACGGGGGGCCCGTCTGGGTGGGGCCGTGGCTCCCGAGACACACACGCTGCATCAGCCCTGCCCAAGGCTACGGCGAAACCAGCCATAGACTGCATCCCAGGCGCGGCCTCGGTGCCACGCCACGCCTCTCTGTTCCACTCGCACCGCATCGGCCGCTGCCCACATCACTCCTAAGCCTCCATCACTTCGGACAGCGTCCTGTTGAAGCAGAGAAACTCCCTGGCAGGGGCCTGGCCACCAGCGCCTCCCAGAACCAGGCTCGGCAGCCAGAGGGAAACGGCGAAGCCAGGCCTGACTCCTGGGCAGACGGACGGTCCACCCAGCGGAGAACAGCCCCCGGCAAACCCCTCAGGAAGGGCCGGACACAAAGGCTGCTTCCACATGTGGCTGGGCCCCACCAGCATTTCCATCCTCTCTCTTCATTAGCATGAAAAGTCGGAAACCCTGTCCCACCGCTGAGCGAGGAGAATGCCTCTGCCCAAGAACCCGTCTTACAGGTCTTGCTCCCACGGAGGCCGATGAGACAGGAGTTAGGAGCTCAGGCTCCGAAGGGAGGGGCATAGGGAGGGACCTGCTTCCCAATCCCGTCCTGCTTGGGCCGGGCCTCCCAGCCAGGGACCTTCCAAGGGGTCAGCTTGCTCATCTGTGCGATGGAACCTTCGCAGGGCTCCGGGCTGGTGGTGAGGACCAAGCAGGCCAGGCCTGGCACAGTGTGACGCTCATACATGTGACACGTGGTTCTAGTGGCTGACAGGCGGTGCCGTGACATAGGACACGCGCTGCTGAATTTGTTTTCTCCTGAGCTGCAGCCTGTCTGGCCCTCATGGCAGCCTGTCGGTTGTGTCAGCCCTCGCTTAACTCCACCGTCAATGGGGAGAGAGGAATGCACCCTGAGCAGCAGAAAAACCACCTTCCGAAATGACCCCTTCTTGGCGCATCCAGCGTTGTGTTCTGTCCTTTTTCGAAGATAAAAAACCGCCGCTGTAATGGGACTGGGGACACTGTCTCGTGATGAGTAAGGGAGGCCGTTACCAGGCCACGGCACGAAATGGAAGCTGCCTGCTCTCCCCAGGGGACTCTCGAAAATCACCCTCCTTCCCCAGCAAATGGCCACGGAGAAGGTGGACGGCAGCATGGACAGCATCCCAAGTCCTCTCAGGTCCTCTGTTACCTAAACTGAAACCTGCCCCTGCCCACCACCTCTCAGGAGCTGGGAGGGGCTCACTCGTCCATCGGCCCCGCCTCACAGCCCGGAGGCACCAGGAGGCCAGTTCTCTGTCCCCACCGCCTGGTTCTCGCAGCCTGAGTCAGCACTCCCCACGCCTGGAAAGGTGATACCTCCTAAGGAGGGGATGCGGCAATTACGGAAACTCTAACCCATCGCAGAGAGAGAAGCAGTGAAGGTTAGGGAGCCGTCGCCCAGCGACCTCCCCCAAAAGGCCCCAGGTACAAACAATTTTAGTTTTCAGTATGGAGGGTGTCCCCCCAAAATGTCTACACATGCTCTGAATAATTCTAAAGGCAGTGCTAATTAAAATACATCTCACTTTCAGTTGATCTATCAGCTGTTAAAGTGTGTGTACCCTGTATATACAGGATATACATATATCTAAAACTAAAATCTTTAAATATGTACACACATATGAATATGTATGTGTGCATATGCATGTATACACATACTTTGAATAATTACAAGGATGTATATAGATACATATGTGTGTACATATACATGCAAATATCCTATATAATAAAGGATAATATGCAAATTGACCCTAACGGTGGAACGACCAGGAACAACCAGTTGCTATGATGGGCACTTACCACCAAGGGGCAGATGCTCAATGCAGGAGCTGCCCCCTGGTGGTCAGTGCACTCCCAAAGGGGGAGCTCCCCTTAGCTGCAAGCACAGCCACGGTGGCGGGAGCCTCTCCTGCCTCCTCCGCAGCGCTAAGGATGTCTGACTGCAGCTTAGGCCCAATCCCCCGGGGAGCGGACCTAAGCTGGCAGGTGGACATCCCCTGAGGGCTCCTGGGCTGCCAGACTGTGCAGGCCGGGCTGAAGGACCCCGCCCCCTCCCAAACAAGTGCATGAATTTTCATGCACTAGTGTGTGTGTGTGTGTGTGTGTATACACACACACACACATTTGCCTTCCTCACTTCACCACAGCACAGCTCTCAGGAAACTGAAATCAGAACCAAGGATCATGCCCAGGGTTGGGATACAAAGGGTCCTTCCCTGTTAAACAGCTATGATTCTTGAATCGAGCTTAATAATTATAATGTTCTAAAGTGTTGACTGGCTAGAAAAAAAAATTGCTATGATTTTTTCCAAATCATTTATGTGGAGATGTGGGTAGGAAACATCGGCGAACTGCACATGCACCGTTCCTTCTGTTCAACTTTAAACTTAAGAGTCTTTGTCCAAGAAATTCCTCGGTTTCGCTGGGAAGTAACATTAGTCATTGCAATGAAGACCCTGGGGCAAGGGCCAACCACTTCACCCAAGAATTCCTTTTGCCCAGAACACAAGGTAGCCTGGCACTGAGCCCTGTTCAACCGAGCCGGGTGTCAGGTGCCTCCCAGGGGCCCAAGGTGCTGTGTGGTGGGAGCTGCGTTCTCAGACGGCACCTGGATACTTGCATGCCATGGCCCCAGGAGAGGGGGTGCCGGGGGGGATACACTTGAGAGCGACGCATTTGTCCTGCCGCAGCAATAAAACGTCTCTCTCTTTTGTTGTCAGGCTTGAAAAAGAGATCCAAGACCTGGAAAGGGCTGAGCTGCAGATCTCCACTCACGAGGAGGCGATTTTAAAGAAACTGAAATCCGTGGAGAGGACCACGGAAGACATAATAAGGGTGAGCGCCTGGATGAAGCCTAAAACCCAGATTTCCCCTCCAAGCGGGTCCGGGAGAGCGTACCATTCTTCAGCGCATACCCACACTCAGAAGCTATCTTGTCAACACTTGGAGTGCGGGTGAATTTCCCGCCAAAATATAAGATGGCTCTGTCTTTTGGTTTTGTTCCATCCACCAAAAGGGTGGATTACAAACAAATATTTGGTAATACGCAGTTACAATCGGCCCGAGTTTACACGTTTCCCGCACTCCACCGCAAATCTATATGAACCGAGTTAAAGACGGCTCCCGCGGAGTACGCGCAATTCACGCGAGCCGACTTAACTCGTTTCCCCCACTCCAAGTGTTAACCTTAAAGAATTCTTTTTTTTTCTCTTACAGTCTGTGAAGGTGGAAAAGGAAGGAACGCCAGGAGGTACGTTTCTGAGCATTCTCATCTATGTCTCGTTCAGCTGTGTTTTGACAAGCCCACTGACATTGTTTCCATGACCGTCCATATCCTCCAGCTGTATTTTAATTGATATTAATTTTGCAGAGTCGATTGAAGACATCTATGCTAATATCCCCGACCTTCCAAAATCCTACGTCCCTTCCCGATTAAGGAAGGAAAGAAATGATGGACTAGAAGACGATGAGCAAAATAGAAAAGGTACATCAGTGATCTGCCTCCAGAGGCAGCTCGCGCCTTCAGAGCTTTGCAAGGTCACGTTAGCCACTTGCTCTGCCATCTACGCGCCCAGCTTATTCAATGGTCCGTTTCACAGACTCCCGTGAGGTCTGGGGTCACCTGCACAGGTAGGGGTAACCGGCCGGGTGTTCGGTCCAGGCGCTCCATTCCCTAGCAACGAGGTAAGGACGGAGGAGAGGAAGGCCGGCGGGAACAAGCAGCTCTTGAAAGCAAAGCTCCTCTACTCGAAGGCGTCTCTCCCACCAGATCCCACCCCGTAGACATGCTCTTGAGTCTCGAAGATCCTCCATCAAAATAGAAACACTTCCTGTGGGCAGGCCAGGCGTGGTTTACCCCCATGGGGAGGGGGGGCGCGTGGCTTCCATAAAACAATGCTTCAAAGCCGCTGGGGAAATGAAGTTCTATAGGGGGAAGCTTTGCATTTTAGACCAGAAAGGGAAGCTCCGTTCTACGGGCAGGTACCAGCCATTCGCTCATTCATTCAGCAACTATTTAGTGACCACGCACTGCATGCCCAGCTCCCTCCTCGCACGAAGAACACAGTAGTAAATAGTGCAGCAAGAGCCCAGCCTCGGTGGCTCCGTGGTTGGCCGTTGACCTATGAACCAGGAGGTCATGGTTCCGTTCCCGGTCAGGGCACACGCAGAGGGCGTGCAGGAGGCAGCCGAGCAATGATTCTCTCTCATCATCGATGCTTCTATCTCTCTCCCCATCTCCCTTCCTCTCTGAAATCAATAAAGACATATTTAAAAATAAATAAATAAAGCAGCGAGAGCCGCTGCCCTCGTGGAGCTGACATTGTAAGGGAGAAAACAGACAGACATTAGGTAAATAATAAACTATCCTGCATCAGGGCGTGAGGGTGCTGAGGAGAAGGATGAAGCAGAGACGGGAGGGGTGGGGATGAGGGCTCTGCCATTGTTGTCTTCGGGGAGCCGAGGCTGGGAGCCGGGGGCGATGAACGAGACAGGAAGGCAGTGGCTTCAGAAGGAAGGTGGGGACCAGCCACTGCCACGGTGCCCACCGTCCTATTAGCTTCCCGACGCCAGTTAAAACGGCAGCCACGGACCTTGCTGGGCCCTGGCAGGGCCTCAGCTCCCCCATCCGCAGGCTCGCTCCAGGACTGCTGGCCGCTCTATTTTTAGCCCTTTCTCCACTTGAACGTGGGAGTGAAAATGAGAAGCAGCGTCCAGCCAGAGGCGAGGCCTGTGACCCCAGCCCCCTCCCTCTTCACGGCCAGCTGGACAGTGACGCGAGCTCCCCTATGGCAGGGGTCCTTAAACTTTTTAAACAGGGGGCCAGTTCATGGTCCCTCAGACCGTTGGAGGGCCGGACTATAGTTCAAAAAAAAACTATGAGCACATTCCTATGCACACTGCACATATCTTATTTTGAAGTAAAAAAACAAAACGGGAACAAATAAAGTATTTGTATTTGCATGTGGCCCACGGGCCATAGTTTGAGGACCCCTGCTCTGTGGTCTCCCGTGGCTCCGAGGTCCCTGAGCAGCAAGGGGGGCACTTAATCCGACGCGGGACCGAGTGAGGCCTCTGCCTCCAGGAAAGCAGTGCAGGACACTTCTCCCAGCTCACGAGGTCTGTGTCCTCCCAGTGAGTCATGCCAAAGAGCGTAAATCCATCTCGTTGGGTTTATTTCTTAGAAAGAACATAGCTTTGGGTGCCCGGTGAAAAGCCTGACTATCTGAACCACCTGCTTCTCTCCTCCAATCCTTCCCACTTTTCGCTGATGTCACCCATCCTGACCTAAACTCCATCTCACCAGGCTTGGTCACTATGTAGTTGACGAATAAAATCAGAAATGCACAAACTAGACCATCAGAAGGGACCTTCGTGTGTGTGTGTGTGCATGTGTGTGCACGTGTGTATGTGTGCGCGCGTGTGTGTGTGTACGTGTGTGTGTATGTGTGTATGTGTGCATATGTAGGTGTATGTGCGCATGTGTGTATGTGTGTGTGTGTGTATGTGTGCGTGCGTGTGTGTACGTGTGTGTGTGTGCGTGCGTGTGTAAGCCATGAGAAAGCAGGCTCGTGTACGAGAGGCAGCGGGAACTGAATCGGAGACGGGCTTTGTCTCTCCGCAGCGCTGTACGCCATGGAAATCAAGGTGGAGAAAGACCTGAAGACGGGCGAGAGCACGGTGCTGTCCTCCATCCCGCTGCCGTCGGAGGACTTCACGGGCGAGGGGGTGAAAGTGTACGACGACGGGCGCAAGTCGGTGTACGAAGTCAGCTCCGACCACCCGGCCGCGCTCAACGGCACGGACAGCCTGGGGCCCGTGGAGGTGGAGGACCTCCTGAGGCAGGCGTCCGAGAGGAGCTCCCGGTGCCCGACCGAGTACCACGAGCCCGTCTATGCCAACCCCTTCTGCAGGCCCACCACCCCGCAGAGGGAGAGAGCAGCCCCCGGGCCCACCCCCCAGGAAAGGAGCCAGAGGCAAGCGAACGGACTGGGGGGCGACAGGAACCACTCTGTCCACCACGTGGACAACGGGCTGTCGGGGGAGAGGGGCGACCGCTGGCATCCCGACAGCCCCCCTCGGCCGACCCCTCACCCGCGCCGATGGGTGATTCCACAAGCAGAGAGGCTGCCAGCCGCTTGGGAAGGAGCGGATGGGACAGACGGGCCTCCGGACAAGCAGGCGCCCTCCCCCAAGGCCGGGCCGGGCCCCAGAGGGGGGCTCGCTGGGAGGTCTGAGCGCCAGGGCCCTTCTCCCACGTGGCAGGGGGCCGAGGAAGACGTGCGCTACAACATCATGCACTCCCTGCCCTCTGACATGGACGGCGCGGAGCCCGTGACCATGATCTTCATGGGGTACCAGCAGGCAGAAGACGATGCGGAGGAGCGCGGGGTCCTGACGGGCTATGACGGCGTCATCCACGCGGAGCTGGTTGTCATCGATGAGGAGGAGGGCGAGGGAGAAGCTGGGAAACCTGCCCCCCAGCCCAGGGCGCCCCACGGTCAGGCGCCCCAGCCGGCCAGGCCGACACCTCTCCCCAGGAAGAGAGCGGAGGTCAAGCCCCCGGAGCACGCACGCCACCCTTCTCCCCACAGACACTCCATGTCGCTGAGAGAGCAGGAAGAACGCCTGGGCAGCCCCGTCCACCCGCCTCCGCACGCCGCTCCGACGGCCGGGGACGGCACGGAGGACCCGTCGCTCACAGGTAATACACGGGGCAAGGCCTGCCGCTGCTGTGTGGTCATGTGACAGCCCGGTCCTCGGGTCGTTAACAAACCCTCTTGCTTTCCGCCTTTCAGACCATCCCACAGACTAACACACACTAAGATTGATCATTAACCCTGATTTCATTGTCACCCAGCGTGAGTCAGTCCATTCAAAAGATAAGGAGAAATGGGGTTGTTTTTTTTAATCGTCGCCTTATTTGGGTATTGCATTGGCTGACATTGATAACCGGAAATGCGCCTGCTGTCAGGGTGTGTGGTCCTGTGTGTGAAGGTATTTAGATCACTAATAAGTTAGCTCATTGATGTCAGATCTTTTCGCTCCAGAAGCCGATGCCAGCTACTTTTGTGTGCCTCTGTGATTTTAACTTCCTACATAAGCTAACAAATGGCTTTATTTTTGCAAGAAAGAACAAGAAACAAATTTTATTTTTAGTGTGATATTTTATCACTTTGCTATACCTTCTTCCTACTTTTCATAGTTTTATTAACTTTACTTCCTTAATTTTTCTATATTTTAAAATAGAATATCACTTTATCTATCGGACATTATCTACAACATTTGATTTTGCATAGCCTTCCCTAACTCAGCTCATTTATTTTTACCATTTTCTATATCTTTGCACTTCTCGTTCCCTGTACAGTTTTATGGCTGCCTATCTTTCTTAGCATTGAGTGGAAAACCACGCTCTTTTCCTACAAAAGGGACAGCTCTTCAAGTTTAGATTCCTTGGTAGCACTTGACTAGGGTTCTCTACTCATCATTTACAAATACTAAACAAGAATTTGACAAAGTCAATGATAAAAGCTGCACTTGCCTGGCTAAAGACGTAGACAACATACCCAGGCATATTGTAAGGGACATATATAAAGGGGACAGTCATTTCAAATGTCTCTAATAGAAGAATTCTCATTAAAAAGCAATAACTATCGCCCCGGCCTGTTTGGCTCAGTAGATAGAGCGGTGGCCTGCGGACAGGGTTTGATTCCGGTCAAGGGCACGTACCTTGGTTGCAGGCTTCTCCCCAGCTTGGGCCCTGGTCGGGGCACATGCAGGAGGCAACCAATCGATGTGTCTCTCTCACATGGATGTTTCTGTCTCTCCCTCTCTCTTCCACTCTCTCTAAAAATCAATGGAAAAATGACCTCAGGTGAGGATTAAAAAAAAAAAAAGCAATAATTATTGAGTCCCAACTAGTCTAGCAAGCAGAGCCTGACCATTCTACAGGAGTTTGCTAGTGCCTGGACCATTCTTCTTCCTCTGCACCCGATAGACCCAGCCTTGGTTTGCCAATAACACAGTGAAATGGGTCTCTTCCATCTGTGACGTAGTTCAATGAGGCTCGCCGGCTGCACACTTACTCATCTGAAGCATTTCTAATCTCTTGGCGACTGGACACCTCCATTATCTTCCTAAACCCTGAACTCGATTCCACAAGCACCAAGCGTTGCATGGTGTGTCCCCCACGATGGAGACCTGCTATCCGAACGTTCCTTTCCCTTTCGAGAATGGACTTTGTCTGCTGAGCAAACTTTCCATCTTGAATTCATTTTTAAAACCACATGGCAGACTTGGGATCGGGGAGCACGCCGTGTATGGCCGGGAGCTGTGACATGACCCACCCCGAAACCTCCCACTTTTTAGTTCGGAGGTTAACGCCTCCTGAACGCGCCGACCCTCCCCTACCGTGTCCACGCCCTGACCTCAAGGAAAAGCCAGGAAGTGACTCATGCTTCCAGACCCTCCTGGCACTGAACTAACTCAGGAAAACAGGAAGCACCCTCCAGACCGAGGAACAATGCAAAGCCCGCGCCATGGGGCAGAGCATCTCACACACAGGAGCTCCGAATCCCTCGCCAGTCTGGACGCGGCTGCAGGTCGCTGCTCTCTAACTCGGTGCGTGGCTCGCAGAGCTGCTCTGCTTTGAGTGGGTCTTTTCAATACGCACATCCCATCGACGCATGCCCTCAGGGAGCCTCTGTGGGCATAGAATTCACAGCCCCTGCTTCACAAGCACCGAGTTGGTTGAACTTCGCCACCCACCCCCCTAACATGCCGTGGTTGGTGTTTGAGAATTCACTTCAGTCAACCCCTTTACTTAGGGAATAGGTCCCCGGCTAGATATCGATATTTCTGGAAGGCATCACAGTTAGGAATTGTTCTTCTCTTCGAGTAAGTGTTGTCATGAGAGCCTGAGCGAACCGCGACTGTGAACGTGGAAAAGAGCCGGGAGGAGGAAGAGAGATGGGGAAAGGTGGAGGCTGGAGATCCTAGAAACAATATTTTTCAGCCAAAACTTTGAGCAGCGTACGACACGACAAGAACATGTCGGCACAGTCTGCTGGTGTACACATAACAGGGTCGTGGTCTAAGACAGCGGTCGCCACCCGGCGGCCCGCGGACCACGGGTGATCCGTGAGGTCCGAAAGGCTGGCGAACGCTGGTCTAAGATACAGCTCAGTGCCAGACCTCCCACCAGCGAGGGGCCCCAGCAAGCGCCTCCCGGATGTCACCACTCTCCCCACCAGATGGACGGCTGGCTCTCTTTGGCATCCTCACCGACTTGGACTTCTCCTGGGACTTCTCCTGGCTCTGTTCTCCCCTTAGAGATGTCAGTGATGTTTCAGGATGAGGAGGTGGGGGGATTCACAGGCTTCCGGTGCCCATGTGGCCAACCTGTGCCAACCGTTAGGAGCCAAGGGATCCTGAGAGTGAGGGGCAAGCTCTCTCACCAGGTTCAACCAGCCAACACCATGAGCCTGCATCGCTGTGGGGAGGGGGAGATAGAGAGCAGAGAGGAGCAGAAAGGAGAGCTGAGAGCCCGGGTTGATGAGCTGGGCACCTCCGGGCCTTCCCACTGCCCACGCGCCCTGGCCCCACACATCTACCTACTTGACACTCACGCTACCTATTGCCACAGGAGTAGAGAAAGGAATTAGCACACTCTAACAATCGAGAATTCTTTTCCCCATTAAGGAATAGGAGAGTGAGAAACCGGACTGAATCACCCCACTCCTGAGCCCTCACACAGCTACATGTCCTTTAAGAATTTCACTGGATGTCATGTATGCTGTGTTCACTCTACTCATTTTTCCAACCTTTACAGAAAAAGTTCCTTCTAGTCCTGAGTCTGCTTCTGCCCCGGGTTAACAGTGGCTTGTTATTCCTACTACCCTTTTGTGCTACTAAAACGATGCTCACATTGTTGGACAAAACCCTCCCCGTTGACCTGGCCCGGCTCCCCTTTGGGGATGGGCAAGAGAGAGGGCCAAAGAGCCACGAGGAGAAACGACAAAGCCTGTCCCCCCTCCAGCTCCCTCCTGCTGCAGGAGGACGCGTTCTCAGGTGGCACCTCCCGACTTCTCCAGCAATAGAGACCGCCTTCTTGGTCTGATCCCAAATTCAAGGGACTGTTCTTGACCCCACCCACTAGAAATGGCCATTCCCCTTCAGGCTTCCGGGGAAATACTACTCTTTTGTTTCATTTAGATGCGACCATTTCATGAGTGAAGTGACAATAAAAACGCTCACGGTTTTGTTACAGTATTGGATCCTATGTGTGAACAAGAGCTTCTTGGAGGTGTCATCATTCATGTCATTTGTTAATGACAACTAATCATAGATGGCGGAGAAACGAGAGAGCATGTCTTCCCTTTGCTCTTTTTTTTCATTAAATAACATTTTGCAATCAGTTAACTAGCTCTGTCCCACATGACTGTCATGACCAGTGCCTTGCCAGCCTTTCTCAACCTTCAGAAAATGATGTGGAGCAGCTGTACGCTGAGCCCTAACTCTGGAGGGCATGATATCAGAACATCAGACGCGTCGTATGAATTCTAACTCGACGTTTTTAAAAATGGTCTCTTCCTCCAGTACATCATTAGTGGTGGAATATGCTCAGAAATGTGTATTTGGCATTTGAAAGACGTTTTATGATTACTCCAACTTTCATTACTGGTTCACGTGGCTTCATTATAAAAAATTTTGCTTTTGTCACTCTCTATCCAAGAATGGAGCCCCTTGGTAGAGTCAAGTTTGATGAATTAAAAGATAATGTAACCATGAAATAGAGTTTGAGTCGATGCCTTTTTTTAGTTGTGCATAGCTCAGGAATATACACAAAACACAGTCGTTGACCTAGATGGAATTTATCGATAGCCAACAGTGAGGCTGTGCACTAACCCTATATTGACTCCACTTTTGCCTTGCTTGCTCTACTGATTTTCCTAATCTTTATAGTAACAGGCTCCTTCTAGTTCTGACCCTGCTACTACCCTGAGTTAATCATAGCTTATTATTTCTACTATCTTTTTGTGCTACTAAAACAATGCTCACATTGTTGGACAAAATCATCTGAGGTATGTTTCAAACTTTCCTGCATTCTATGAAATGGTCATTTAGAGTAGAAATTAAGATTTCTGTTTATAACTATTTTTTTCTTTAATTTGCAGCTTTAAGGATAAGAATGGCAAAGCTGGGGAAAAAAGTTATCTGAGAGGTCTACCATCTACATAAACATACTTTGGAGAAGAAACTACGAAATGTTTGCCATTTTCTCTCCTGGATACTGTGTTTCTTTCTTTTTCTTTTCGATCCAAAAAAAAATTATGATTATATCCATATTAAGCCATGTGAGTAAGCAGTAGCCATTATTTGTAAAAAAATATATATATATATATTGCAAAAAAGCTGGGAGAACAAACACTCAGCTTTTCCAGTTACTTGACATGATTCAGTGGGGGTGAAAACCAGAATATTTTTATTGTCTTGATACCAAAGCATTTCTAAAAAGAGCTTGTTAAATTTAAGAATAAAGTTATTTAAAATAGCCTGACTCTATTCTATTAACTGATGTTGTAATTTTGCGAATACAAATGAAAGATCATCGGGAGCCACTATCCCTTGTCACAGAAACATTCATCTTTAACTCTGACACATGAAGGGGCCTTCCCAACCCACCAAGGCTGTAAGACAACCACATCCTCCCACTGAGGACCGAGTCGGCTGGCTGGGGAGACTTCAGCCCTTGGCACACGTCCAACAGGTGTGTGCGATGGTTATCCTCACATTTGGGGACGGGATTGGGATTATCTTGCTCGTGTACATGACTTTACAGACGATAACCGGCATGTTTATTCTTCTTGAAACATCACCCTTTCTGTCATTCAGTTCAATGTGAGCCCCCTGGTTCAATGACTGGGTACAACCCAAGGCTGGTCGATGGAGGACTTCCCCTATTCTCAGAGGATACAAATCTGGTCTCAGGCTTGACCGATGGTGGTGAACAAGACAGAATCCTGTTATGTGTGCAGCATGCATTCCTAAGGATTCTTGCCGGGACGTGAACTCCTAATTTGAAGAATAGTCTGATGCCAGTTCTCTCCTACTCCACCCAACACCCTCACATCCATGCACACGCGTCCTCCCCGGATCACGCCCGTGCCTGGCACCCAGGTCCTGCGGGTCTTCCGGTGAGTTTCCCTGCTGAGATGATGAGACCCAACCTCAGTCGCTGGTGTGGGGCGCCGGGAGGTAGCAGCAGCAGACCCGACGGACCAGCATCACCCTGAGAGGCATCAGCCTCGGACCAGTTCTTTGTAAAAGCCAGCTGGTCTCTAGGAGGAAAGAGATCCTCTGCTGTCTGGAATGTTCTAGACATGACCCCTACTGGGGATCTAAGCCTGCAACCGGGCATGTGCCCTGACCAGGAATCGGACCGTGACCTCCTAGTTCACAGGTCGATGCTCAACCGCTGAGCCACACTGGCCGGGCTCTGTGCATCTTTTGGTTTGCAGCAGGCACGTAGCCCAGACTGCCAGGGTGGCGGGCAAACAGGCGCTGGGCTCCCCTCTCTGATGTCTTCCTTCCCAGGACTCCCCCTCCCTGTCCTGATAGCGGTAGGCAGCCTGTCCAGTCTGTGCTGAGACCGCAGTGCCCTGCCACCCAGCACCACGGGGCTCACTGCAGCTGCTCTGAGAACAGGGAACTCAAACCCCCTTTAAAATATATATATATATTATTGATTTTTGACAGAGGGGAAGGGAGAGGGATAGAGAGTTAGAAAGACCGATGAGAGAGAAACATCCATCAGCTGCCTCCTGCACACCCCCTACTGGGGATGAACCCGCAACCAAGGCACATGCCCTTGACCGGAATCGAACCCAGGGCCCTTCAGTCCACAGGCCAAGGCTCTATCCACTGAGCCAAACCAGTTAGGGCAGGGCAGCTGCTTTTTTAAAGCTTACATTCGTTTCTGGAGGAGAATCTGTTTGACAAGACCTTAGCCATGGCTCGATTTGGGAAATGCTTATCCTAAGAGTATGGGTGTCTGAATAGGAATCAAAACATTTGTTTAGATCCTCATGGGGAAATACAGAGTACGAGGCGATTTCCTCCACGTTGAATAAGGCATCACACTCTACAGATGTGCTCTGCACACCTGGAGAAAGTCTCCTCCCGAACCGGAGGTGTGGGACCAGGCATGACATGAAATTACATGAACTTCTTTGATAACAAAATAAGAAACTAAACTGATAAAAAGTTTAGGGCCAGCAAAACCCCTGAATTTTTCCACCCAAAGGTGTAATCCAAAAGCAATCATGAGACAGTATTTGTTTTATTGAAGTGAAATTCACATAAAAATAATTTTTAAAATATACTTTTATTGATTTCAGAGAGGAAGGGAGAGGGAGAGACTGGGGATTGAGCCCACAACCCGGCCATGTGCCCTGACCTGGAATCGAACCGTGACGTCCTGGTTCATAGGTCAACGCTCAACCACTGAGCCATGCCGACCGGGTCAAAAAATAACAATTTAGAGTGAACTATTCAGTAGCTTTTCTTACATTCACGATGTTGTGCAACTGCCATCTCAATCTCCAGAATACGTTCATCACCCCAAACTGAAAATGGTCGGTGCATCATGCAATGACTCCCATTCCTCCTCCCCACAGGGAGGCAGCCGATCAATAATGCTCTCTCATCACTGATGTTTCTAACCCTCTCCCCCACTCCCTTCCTCTCTGAAATCAGTAAAAACATATATTTATGAAGAAAAAAAAAAGGAATGGGACCCAGGGAAGGTCAGTGACCTGCCCACAGACCTGCAGCTTCTAAACCTGCAGATGGTGGGAACCGGGAGGGAGCCAGCCCTGCCCGAGCGGTGAGCAAACTCATGAGCTTGGAAGGGCTCCAAGAGGGGGTAGTCCTGAGCCAGAACCTGACAAGCTGGCTTTTGCCAGAGCGAGAGGAACCGAAAGGGCATCCCAGGCAGGTAGCCAGCGGTGACCTGGGCCCCGGGGTGAGCCGTGGGGGCTGGGCCAGGAGGAAAGAAGCAGACGCGGACAGGGACGGCGTGGGCCCTCATCAGCTGTGACAAGAGCTGAGAGGAAGCGTCCTTCCTTTCCCTCTCCCCTGGCTTATCGCACACGGGGACCTGGTCCTGCCTTCCTGCTCCACCAGAGTAACAGATCCACAGAATTCCAGCCAAGAGCTGCACGTGCCCCAGAACTTGCCGGTGGCAGGTGCCGCACTGCGCCCTGGGCGGGACGTGGAAGGACGAACGCGTTAGAGCCCAAACCCTGATGGAAACCAAGCCGGCACTGAAGTGAAGTCGTGCATTTATTCACAAGCTTTGCCGCAAGCTCCCTGCGCCCTTAAGACCGATGACCACAGACCAGAAAATCATAAACGCAGAACAGGCTTGGCGATCAATGATCAATGCTCCCCGGCCACGGTCCTCCAGAATTAGTTTCATTTTTTCCCCAAAAAAACATACTTATTTGTATTGTATAGAGGAGCCCGTCTTTAAGATAAACAAGCACCTGTGATTCTGCTCACACCCCCAACAACATCGCTAAAGACAGAAAGGCATGTCGGTTAGCAATCACTGCTATCGAAAGAAGTGTGTGTGTTTTAAAAAAGACACCCCGATTGTTTATTATAAAAATGGAAAGATTGGGAAAAGTGAAGGGAGGCATTTTCTTTTCTTTTTTTAAATTTATCTTTATTGTTGGAAGTATGACAGATGTCCACTTTGTTTGCTGTTACGCATACAAGTTCCACGGTTAAACTCTCCCCCCACTACCCCACCCCCGCCTTCCCTCTGAAATGCATCCGTCTGTTCATGCTTCTGTGTCTCTGGATCTATTTTGTTCATCAGTGTATTTTGTTCATTAGATTCCACATGTGGGTGGGATCATGTGACACTTGTCTTTCTCCGACTGGCTTATTTCGCTCAGCATCACACCCTCCAGGTCCCTCCATGCTGTTGCTGTTGTAAGAGTTCCTTCTGACCATTCATAGCAGAAGAATCCTGACTTGGTATTACTGAAAAAGTTTCATCGATTAAGATTAAATGACAAAGACTTCGTTGGGCAACTCTCAATCGATCAATGCTATATCCAAAGAGCGCCCACAGATGAATCCGTGAAGAAGAAAAACTGAACATGCACATCAGCAAGTTCACGGACTGAAAACCAAACACAACGAGGTCCCCCTTCCCCTTCAGCGAATCCTTCCTTGTCACATGCAGAACAGAACTGACCGAGAGAAATTCACTAGGCTTTAAGCCCCTTAGAGGTGAAAACTGGTGAACCAGTTTAGCGTACATTTCATTTTCTAGGCTTAAAAAATTTATTTTTAAACTTACATGCAAAAGGAAGGGTTAGGCTGTAAGTAGCCTGGCACTTAGGGAAAAGTCACATCTCACCCCTACGCTGCTTGTGATAAACTCCACTAAAAGGAAGAAAAGCAAACCTCCCCATCCCTTCACCCGTCAGAGGCACCGGATACATGGCTGGGGCTGCCTTACACCCGATAGAAGTCAGGGCCTCGGGCCAACCAGAACCGGTAACGTAATCAGAACAGCTACAGAAGTGAACTGTGCGCCCTGCGCTCTTATTATTTTAAGAGTGTCCACTGTGCTTGTGTCCTGTGCCCAAGATCGCTGTGTTCATCGGCCACAGGGTCAGAGGACTGTAAAGGGAAATATCAAACTGTTGTTACAAATAATCACAGGGAAGAAAAAAAATCAAATGAAACAATGGACTTAATTTCAGTTTCTGACACAAAATACCGACCCTCCCCCCAAAAAAAAAGACAGGATTTTTTTTCAAATGAAGATCGAGTCAGTGGATTTTAAGGAAAATACATCCATGATGTTATCTAAGTTCTGAAAAGGAATCTTGGCCCAAGGAGGCAGGAACCAAGCTGTACTTTGGTACAGCTGGTATATGGCGCCCCCCACTGGCTAGGAGTCCTCATGGCAGGTATAAAACCCAGCCCCAAAATAGGAAAACGATTGCAGCAGGAAGGAAGATAACGGATGATTCCAGCTCATTAGAGCACCAGGAGCTCCCAGCAGAGCAGAACCCTCACACGGCAAGAGAGGAACTTAGATGTGTTCACATGGGTGAGCTTTATTCGTTTTGAAATTCGAGTCTACAATCTCCAAAGGCTGTCGGATTCAAATCTTATTGTCAAAACACGGAGCATATAAAAGGCCATCAGCTCTGTTGCTGAATATATAAAGGCAGTTTTTAAGCAGAAGATGCACACTCACATTTCACAGCTAGGGAAGATATTATAATATCCGTAATATGTTTCAATGTCAACAAAACCTACCATGGGGTCAGCCCCATGTCCACCTTTACCAAAGAAACAAGATACACAGAGCAAGGAATGAGTCCCCAAAACAGGACTGAAAAATACAGTTTCCCAAAAAGCCCTAGGAAAAAAGACCATTGAGATAAACTAGTAAAAATACAGGGTGTCCCCCCAAAAATGTATACACACTTTGAATAATTATAAAGGCAGTGTTTAGTAAAATACATCCTATTTTTAAAATTGAGCTATCAGCTGTTAAAGTGTGTACTCATTTTGGGGGACACCCTGTAGATGTTGTCTTAAAAGACCCGCAGAACTTCCGGAGCCCCAATATAGTTCCTCTCTCCCCTTTCCATCCTAACGTCATCCTTTATTTTCCAAATAGTTCTTGTTTACATTCCTAAATGCTAACATTCTTAAAATCTCAGCATAAAAATACTGGGAGGGGGTTGGGGGGAGGGGGGGAGGGGAGACGGGGGATCAATGGTGATGGAAGGAGACCTGACTTGGGGTGGTGAACGCACCGGACAGCGTACAGATGATGTGCGTGGAGTTATTCACCTGAAACCTGTATCCTTTCATGAACCAGCGTCACCCCAATACATTCAATAAAAAGGTGCAGAAAAGAGAACTATTCGAGGGTCACTTCTCCTCGACCTTCCCTTTAAGACTCGGACCTGCACCTAAGGCTGGACGGCGCGTCACAGTCCACAGGACCCTAAGGGCCAGCCGCCAGAACCCCGCGTGGGCATGGCCTGGTCTCCAACTCGGATTTCCTGCCCACACCCGGCAGGCGGCGCGGGCCTCGCGTTCCTCGGCTCGATGAGACCGTCACCTGGCCGGCACCGCAAGGCCGCGGCGGGCTCAGAGACGGCTGACGGCAGACAGGAATATGACGAGGAAAGTCAGGTTCCCACAGACATACACGGCTAGCACCGCCTTCTTAAAGCCGTGGCCCTGAAAGGAAAACACACAGGTGAGAGGATGGACCTCCGATCCTGAAGGCTTTTGTCAATCCTATATCATAAAAGCCTAATATGCTAAGCGTCCGGTCATCCGGTTGGCCATTCAACCAATCAAAGTGTAATATGCTAATGATATGCTAAGGCCGCTCAACCACTCACTATGATGTGCACTGACCACCAGAGGGCAGAAAGTCGACTGACCGACCAGTCGCTATGATGTGCACTGATGACCAGGGTGCAGACGCTCCGACCGGTAGGTTAGCTTGCTGCTGGGGTCCGGCCGATCGGGACTGAGCAAGATGGGCTGGACATGCCCTGGAGCCCTCCCGCGGGCCTTCCCTGGCTAGCCAACCTCCCATGTCCCTCCCTGGCCCCGATTGTGCACGGCTGGGGTCCCTCGGCCCAGCCTGCACCCTCTCACAATTTGGGCTGAGGGTCCCCCCCGCCCCCCACAGTGCACAAATGTCATGTACCAAGCCTCTAGTAAAACTATAAACAAGAAGGACTTACTTCTGCCTCAGCCATGGTAAAGGTCTGCATAATCTGAATTCTAGTGTCATCCAGTATTTCAACTGCCAAGAGCAAAAACATGCGTTGGTAAGGCCCGTGGGTGTGCAGGCGAACACTTGCGCAGCGAAGCTCATGGGTAGGGTTTGCTGAGTCTGTTCTCCCATTTCCAGCTCCCGGGACATTCCAAACGTCCCCAATAGTAAGGCTCTCACACTCGGGGACGGGCACTTAAACATGCTCTTTTCTAGGCAATTCCAACCAGATCAAACCCCTAACAATACAAGTGTGAGGTACATTTTTTTTCTTTTCTTTTTTATATTTTTTATTGATTTCAGAGGGGAAGGGAGAGGGAGAGAGAGAGAGAAACATCAATGATGAGAGACAATCATTGATCGGCTGCCTCCTGCACGCCCCACACTGGGGATCGAGCCCACAACCCGGGCATGTGCCCTGCCTGGGAACCGAACCATGACCTCCTGGTTCATAGGTCAATGCTCAACCACTGAGCCTTGCCAGCTGGGCAGTACATGTGTCTTTTAAACAACAAGCCCCAGCTCCGTGGTCAGCAGAAGCCCGACTATATATGTATTCCTATCAGAAACCAAAAACGCAGGAGTATTCAGCTCCCAAAAGCCACCGACTCCTAACGTCACAACATATTACATTAGACAACAAAGAGGTTGTGCTTGGAGAAGGCCACCTTGATTTATCACTGGGGGCGGCGGGGGGAGGCTGAATACTAGATAGGACACCAAGGACACAGCCCAGACCCACGCTCGTTGGACATCTCTCCACCCTCGGGCTCCAGGCCAGCGCCCTGCCTGGGACAGACAGCTGGGCAGAGTCAGCCCTTCCCTCGTGGCTCACTCATGAGCCGGCTGTGTCCGACGTGCAAGGCCAGCGGAGGTAGCGCCCTGTAAACTATCAGAAGGGAACAGCTGTCTGCAGCCCTGCCCGGGGCTGACTCCGGGCATCTCTGCTTCCTCCGGCTCAGGGTCTCCCCCAGGCATGCGGGGCTCCCTGTGTCCACTGCCCCCCAGCCAGACCTGCGCAGCACACGTCCTTACGAAGACGTCCTCCCTGAAGCCTGCAGTCGGCCCCTTCTGTTTTACCCACAATTTATCATCCTGACGAACACGAAAGAGAAAGGCAGGAAATGTCCCCAGTTCCCACCCCTGAGTGATCGGGCAGGAGTGTTTAAGGAGCTCCCGGGAGCAGCCCCCCCTTAGTATCGGGAACCCGACTGCTCTCCACCGGCTCACGGGACAGCGGTTCCGGGCAGTACCTTTGCGCGAGAGGCGGTACGAGTGGACCTCCAGCACGATCTCCGCCCCCACGTGCCAGGCGACAAACCCCAGCATCGTGTAGGTCTTCCACGGGCCGGGAAGGGCCAGGCCCGGCAAATCCATCCCCAGGAACATCGCCGCCACTGCGTGCAGAGGGAGACAGAGCCACGTGTGTATGTCCATGCAGTCGCCACCAAGAGAGGTCACTGTGTGTCTGCACTACATGCAGAGGGAAACAGCTACATATGTACAGCATTTCCATGCAGTCGCCACCAAGAGAGGTCACTGTGTGTCTGCACGCACACGGGTTGTAGCAGAGGACACGTGTCCAAAAAGCTGAGTGAATGAAATCACTATTTCAGGCCCAATGGTTACTCCGTGTTTCCTAGTCTTAGGACTAGACTGGGAGGGTCAGAGGAGAGATTGTGGCGATGCTCTGCCGATTCTCAGAAAAGAGGCGGCCGCACTGTGCAGGTTTCAAGGCTGCGGGTGGAAGGGAGATGAGTGCGGAAACCAGTGGCGACTGCGCTCCCCTTTCCACCAGGAGCCCCACAGGCCACGGAAACAGGAGGGAAGCGGCACCAGTTTAGAGACTTGTTACCAAGGCAGCAAAACATGGGAAAGTCAGACCCGACTCTGCAAACCGCCTTCTGGGGGAGGCACCATCCCCGGGGGAGGGGCCTGGAGACAGAGGCCTGGGGCCCCCTCCAACCCCCCCCAAGGCCCAGCTCAGCCCAGCCCACAAATGACCCTCCACTTGAGCTCCTCAAACAGTTGGCAGCCAGCAGCGTTCATTCTGTTTGCAAAGGCAAAAGCTAAAAACAAAAGTCTTAAAGGAATGTTTTAACGTCATTTTAAAAACCCTAAGCTTAAAACTGAAATAATGACTTAAATAGCTATCTCGAGAAATTACTTTCTGGATTT
>NW_005871681.1:300029-306626 GCF_000147115.1 Myotis lucifugus | reverse complement strand
GGTGGTGATGGTGGTGGTGATGGTGGTGACAATGATGATAATGATGACAGGCACCAGTCACTGAGCATCTCCTTCACACCAGGCACACACTGCACACACTCTCATGCTCCACACTTGGTTATAAATAACCCACTTTTAAAAACGGGGGAACTGAGGGTCAGAGACACCAGTAACGTGTGTCACCCACACACAGAAATATCTGTTTGCCCATCCTCTGAGAATAAAACATCAATCTCCTTTGACGCTCAAGTGAATTTAAATGAAACCACCCAGTGTAAGAGGTACTTACGCTACTCCAGCCTCCTCGGTAAATGAAAGGCAGGACGAAAGCAATGCAGGTGAGGGAGGAAGTAATTAGCATGAGCGCCCGATGCACCTGCAAGGGTGAAATGACAGTGAGAAGAGAGTTACCTGAGCCAGAGAAAGGACTTGGTGTTACCATGGGGACAAGACCATGGGATGAGATTCCCCGAAGGGATGCTTTTGATTGACACCTGACATGTGACACACGAAAGATAAGGTGTGTTCTGCTTTGTTTTGAGGGGTACCAACTGACTCTCGCCTCCTGATCCCAGACAAAGGGGGCAACATGAAAAGAAACGCTTCTAGTTCCGATCCTCCCCCAGAGGAGACAGATGACCTTGACCGGAGAGTCTGACGCGGATTGGCACAGCACCCGGAGGACAGACCCCTGTGGACACGCAGGAAGCCCCTGCGATTTCCCTCCCTGCCCTCTGCCTTCCTTGCCCGTCTGTGCTCGGTGCAGCTGGACATGCAGGTCAGGGTCCTGCGGGTCCCAAAGTCTACGTCACACAGGGAGGCACGCGGCCCTGGCACGTCCTCCAACCCCGCCCGAGCCCCGCCTAAAGCCGCCTCTGTTGTGACCTCTATCAAGGACCTTGTGTCTGTTCTCAACTGGTTAGGAAACCAAAGGGCAAGAAGAAGAAATGATTAGGATCCCGAAACCACAAAACTATGCCACACACACACACAAAGGGAAAGGAACCCACATAGTTCATGTGTTTTCTTGCTGCAACGTACAGCTAGTACGAAACCGCATGAACCTTTTCCTCCCGCCTACCTGGAACCAGGCGGATTCGCCGAAGAGAGGCCTGGACAGAACGGGCTTGTAGAACCGGGCAACGATGACACCCACGCTGACGGTAGTCATCCAGCTCACGAGCATCAAGGCCCCTGCGGGAAGATGCGGTGGTGACATCACCAACTCAGCCCGCTATCCTGCAGCGACCACGCCACGTGCTCGGAAAACAGAAACCACCAGCAAAGTACCTTCAACTGCCATGGCATACCCTCAAAACACCCGGATATCACAGCTTTCACTCTCACCACGACTGCTTCTAACAGCTCACACTTCCATAGCCCTACTATGTGCAAGGCGCAGTCTCTAAGGGCTCCCCGTGAACTAACCTAATGGATCTTTACCACAATCCGATGAAGTGATTACAATTATTATTATTCCAGTTTTGCCAGATGGGGAAACCAAGGCACAGAGACGCCATGTAAGTCGAGCCCATCCTGGCTTGAGCAGCTGTACCCTTAACCATTGTGCTAATACAGCCCGAGTCACCTTGGAACTGTCTCACCTCTCACTCCAAAAACCAGTGAAAAACCAATAGGTGCCCCGGCCGGGTGGCTCAGTGGATTGGAGCATCGTCCCACACACCAAAAGGTTGCGGGTTCAGTTCCCTGTCAGGGCACAAGCCTGGGTTGCAGGCTCAATGTCCGGTGGGGGGCCGTGCAGGAGGCAGCCGAACAATGTTTCTCTCTCATTGATGTTTCTATGTCTCTCCCTCTCTCCCTTCTTCTCTCCCTAAAATCAATAAAAACGTATTAAAAAATAAAAATATTTTTAAATGTTTTTTACAGAAAGGGAAATACTGCTACCTGCATGTGTGAATGGTCACACAGAGATTTCTACACAGCTGCTAACTTCTGTCCGCCACGACTCCTACCCCAGCCAGCACCGAGCACCGGGTAAGGTTACGGGCGGAGTGAGGATGCAGCGCGCACACAGGGAGCAGCTCACCATGAGCCCGCAGCAGGGGCGGGGCCCGAGACGCTCCCACGTCCTGCGGATCACCTGTCACGGCATGTTTTTCATATGTAATCAGAGGCTGCTGGGAGTGTCTATAAATTCGACCTGAAATTATAAAAAAGCAGGAAGAAAAAAAAAGATGAAGAAGAATTACTTCCTCAGAAGAGAAGGAATGAAAAGACTGTGTCAGGACCTGGAAACAAAACTGCTTAAAATAATAGAAAATAAATATCAACAGAGATGCCATTCATATGCAAAAGCAACCTAAACCCAGATGCAGGGTCACGTGACCTTATTGGGGGAAAAACTAAAGAAATAATTTAGCCAACCAAGACATGAGGCTGGGAAGGTGGGACTTACAGTGAGACACCCACAAACAATGTTTCATCCAAATAATTACCGTTAATACGACCACAAATGATTGAAAATGGCAAGGATAATTCTTGAAAGAGAATACATATGAAAAATAATCTAGAATTCTAGATTAAACCGACAGAAACTGGGCCTGAGAGAAAGACAAGCACATTTCAATGCTCTATTATGTGGCATTGATCGATTGGGACTGGGTTTGACTAACAAACCAAAATTCCAAAGAAAAGTGATGTGCACAGTTTGAGAATGGGTTATCATATTTTTTTTTTTGGATTATCATATTATTGTTCATTATGTATAACTTCAAGTCTGTAAATGTAGAGTTATTCCTGTTAGTTTGTATTCGTGAGTATGGGTGTGTGTGAATCCCTACCTTCTGAGAATCTACCCTACAGAAATACCCTTTACCCAAAGGTATATGTACAAGAATGTTGACAGAAATTTGTTTTATGCTAGACAAAAAAATTTAAACAAGCTGAATGGTCATCATCAGGAGAATCAGTAAATAAATTATGGAGCATAGATTATTTTTAGAATACAATGTATACCAAAAAGAATAAAAATAATTAAGAAATTTGATTATATATATATATACACACACACACACTATATATCTTTGGCCCAAACAAAAATACATATTAGACCACAGACTACAAGGCAATAATTTCCAAAAAGATGTAACTTTATAGGAAACCAGGTATATCATCTATCCAAAATGCAACAAAACCAAACATTAACAATAAAAAGCAGAAGAGCAATGGTCTCCCTAGATATTTATAAAATGACTTTCCTCGTTCTTCCGGCTTCTTATACCTGGCCCAAATGCTGCTTACCAGCCAGAAATTCACTTCCATCGTGAGCATGTAGCCTTATAGCATAGTTGACCCTAACTTTGCCTAGTTTCTAGGGAAACGAAGCTTAAAGGCCAACCAAGGTCAAAAGGGAAGGCAAGATGGAAGAGGGTTTTGATAACTCTTTACCCGCAAGTGTAAATGTTTTTAAAATGGGGGGGAGGGGAGAAGAGAGAGAAGAAAAAAATCTTGAAAAGGGAGTTTTTATCAATACATAGTACTTACCATCCTTGGCTGCACCAGTTGCTAGAAATATGTAGTAGCTTGTGTTTAGGTCAAATCTATTCTTAACGCCAGGAAGGGTGATGTTTCTTCTGAAAGAACATTGCATCCCGCCATCCTCCAACCTCCAGGCCATGTCCTCGAGGGCGTCCTACAAGCACACAGTGGGTCTCGTCAGCGCTTCCCCAAGATTTGCTAAAACCCGATGTGATCGCAGTCCTGCCCGTCCAAGCTCCTTTCTCTGAGACCCTCTGTGCACGTCTGGTCTGCGCTGGCCTTGCTTCTCCACTTCCCCTTCAAAGAGTACAACAAACACTACCTCCCAGTCTGTCTTGATCTCACTTGGCAAAAGTATTATTTTTGCTTTGAGTCAAAACCCCAAAATTCCTCTCCCCAGGAGAGAAACTTTGGCAGACATAAAAACTCCATCTGGCCACTAACAATCAAAAACATTGAACAAACAATAGCAAGTAGCCCTAGCCGGTTTGGCACAGAATTTCACTGTGTGTATGGATATCAAATCATCGCGCCCGGCCGGCGTGGCTCAGTGGCTGAGCATCGGCCTAGGAACCAGGAGGTCACGGTTTGATTCTCGGTCGAGGGCACATGCCTGGGGTTGCAGGCTCGATCCCCAGTGTGGGGCGTGCAGGAGACAGCCAATCCATGATTCTCTCTCATCATTGATGTTTCTCTCTCTCGCTCCCTCTCCCTTCCTCTCTCTCTCAAAAAAAAAATCAATCAAAACATTTTTTTAAAACACATCATGTTGCACACTTTAAATACACATAAACTTTATTAAATATATAAGTATATCTAGTAAAAAAAAAAAAAGGGGAAAGTGCAGAAAAGCTTTCCCAGAGTGTTATGAGGGAGGAAACCTTCGGCGAGGCCCCTGCTCAGGCCCGACGAACTGCAGTTCGAGGCCACCTTGCCACACAGACGTGCTGCTGTGAGCCACGTGGCCGGAGGGCGGGCGGGCCAGGTAGAGGCTCCCAGAACTTTGACACCTACCCAGGAGTCCAGGGCCGGGTGGCTCCGCCCCATCAGGTGGGCGGGTCGGATGCTCACGGTCTGGTCCTCATGAATACACAGGTAAGCGTCATCGTCGCCCTGGAGAATGATGGGAAAGGAGAAGAGTCTAAAGGAAGTTCAACGCTGTATTTTTAAGTCCTTAATAAAAATCAAATAGTATTTGGTCTTCTTAAATAATTTACTGGCAGCCTTCAATGGTACTATGGCTGTCTGATTTATGAATCAATATGATTTTGTTATAATAGGAAAGCAATACAATTTCATTATAAAAAACAGGCTAAAATAGACTTGACATGTTTATATGCCCATAAACCCATCCCCAATTGAACACCACGGTTAATGCTTTCATATATATTCATCCAAATCTATTTATATTTATACCTATATCTTTCTCTCTCTCCAAATAGAAAAATACAGTTTTGTTACCTGCTTTAATTTATCATGAATATTATTCTGGATACTTGTTTGTAAATATATATATCTATGTCTTGAACATTTTCATGACTGTAAATGTGCTATATTATATCGGTTTTGGAGGGGTAGCCTTCAAGATGGAAGGCACTGTAATCAAATATTGCTAATATTGTACACATTCAACACCCAGTAGGTTAAGTGTTACGTATTGAGGCCACAACGTCTGAGCTCAGGGAGGCATTCTTTGCCGGTTTGATTCTCATGTTTCCTTTCATCTCTAATATTCTCTAAACTCAGGATCTCATTTCAATTACTACCAAAGGGCAGGTTGCATCTTCAAAGCACATGGCATCATTTTAAGGGACAAGCGAATCTTCTGGATTTCACGTTACTGTGCGTAGATTTGGTTCTTTCGCCTATTCTAAATCGCTCCCCCTCAACTACCTAGCAAGGTATTTTATGGGCCTTGGTCGCTAAGCTCCTTAAAGAAGACCCAAGAACAACCCGTTAATCTTACATTCAACTCGGAATTAGCCCAGCTCAAGATAAGAAATATGGAGTCGCCATGAATGACACCAGGAATCGACAAACCACAGCACACAGGCCTCATTCAGCCTCAGCACCCGCCCTCCCTCCCCACCCCTCCCTCAAGTGCCATCATCTGACCTGGAACAAACAGCTGACCCGCCACTGCGAGGAGCTCACCCCGGACTAATGTCACCCCACGGATTAGTGAGAGGTACCCACCATCCACCGGTCGTGGGAAAGCGCGAAGGACAGGTAGCCTTTGCTGGGGCCGCTCATCTCCACCGTCACCGACTGGTCATCCCGCGTGAAGGACAGGAAGAGGCAGGTGCCCTCCTTCTCTGGGTCGCAGGCCGAGGGGCTCCGCAACAGAACTTCTTGCTCCCACAGCCCGAGGCGCTGAACTGGGAAAATGAGGGGGCGGGGCTTCGTGATCAAAACCGCCCTTCATCCCCAAAGACAGAAGGGCCCCCTCCCGGGGGCTCAGGTCCTAACGGACCCCCTTTCAGAACAGGACCCAAATAAGGGGGCAGGAGACAGGCCCCAAATTAGAAATGACCCGGGCAGTCGTTCTCACGGTCATGAACTTTTCAGCGTAATTACTTTTAATTAACATTTGGAAGGCACAGTAGTTGGACTGTAATTGTGCTCGAGTATTAAAGTCCCTTTAATACACAAATAGTTCATGTTAATTATGTTCCCCAGGGAAGGCTCGGGGAAATTCTAGAAACTCCTCAGGGAGTGTTTAAGTCCGCAGGGACAGTCTTGCCTGCAGGGTATCCTCCAGTTTCCAGAGGTGGAATTTAAAAATCAAACAAGCAAAACCTTTGCAAAATTTTGTATTTAGACCCTGGACTCTGCCTCTAGCATTCGGTTCAAATTTGATATTAAAATAATATAAGAGCCCTGGCCAGTGTTGCTCAGTGGGTTGAGCATCGTCCCATGCACAGAGAGGTCACTGGTGCGATTCCTGGTCAGGGCATAGGCCCCGGTTGTGGGTTCATCCCCAGTAGAGGGCGTGCAGGAGGCAGCCGATCGATGATTCTCTCTCATTAATGTCTCTCTCTCTCTCTCTCCCTCTCTCTCTCTCTCTCTTCCTCTCTGAAACCAATAAAAATATATTTA
>NW_005871681.1:275454-298905 GCF_000147115.1 Myotis lucifugus | reverse complement strand
CGCCAGGCCAGAGACTAAACTGCACGATCCCCCCGACATGCCAAGACTGCACACCCTCCTTCACCGCCCAGTGCTCGGTCAGAGGGCAGGGCAGCGGCCACCAGGGCGCCAGCTGTGCGGGGTGACAGCCCCGTCTTCACACGCCACACAACACGCACGTGCGAGCCCTGTGACTGCGCACCGGGACCTGGTGCACGAGGTGGAGGGGAGGACGGGGGGCACTTCTCCCCTGAAAGCCATGCCCCTCACGCCACTCAGGAGCCATTCACACTACAACATGATGACCTTCTGGGAGGTTCCAGGGACACGCGCTCCGACCACCTAACCTGCAATGTGTCCCGCTGCCCCACATGTCAGGGCTGGTGTGGGTTTTAAAGTCCCATCCCAAGTCTATCAAGCCTCAGCCCAGCTCCCTGAGGACTCGAGGATGGTTGAGGGCTCCTGTCAGCATGAAGGCGGGCGATGCTGCATTCACACATCCAGTGTCTGCTCCGTGCCTCTCCGGAGGCAGGCCCTGTACCAGGTGCTGGGTGTACGCTCGGGAAAAACGAACACACCAGGCCTGGGCGTGGCTCAGTGGCTGAGCATCCATCTATGAACCAGGAGGTCACGGTTCAATTCCTGGTCAGGGCACAGGCCCGGGTTGCGGGCTCGATCCCCAGTGTGGGGCGTGCAGGAGGCAGCTGATCTATGATTCTCTCTCCTCATTGATGTTTCTGTCTCTCTCTCCCTCTGAAATCAATACAAATATACTTAAAAAAAAAAAGACAGGAAGAAAGAAAAGAAGCCAAACAACTGCTTACATACGCAGGCGGTGCTATCGCCCCAGTAGCGCCCCCTGCAGGGAAAGTCCACCAATAGGTACAGAATGAGACAGACCATCGCTGTGGAATTACACCGGGGCAGGTCTCTGTACTCACAGGAACTGCACGTGGTTGGGGGCGCTGTCGGGGGCGTCCCAGTAGACTCTCACTTCTGTCTTCTTGTGCGCATTGGTGTGGCTCACCGCTGACCCCTGTGATGAATGGAAAAGAGCTCTCCGTCAGCCCCTGGCCGGCTCAGCAGGGCCGGAGCGGTCTCATTTGCAAAGGGACTTATTAGTGCATGGCCTCAGCCTCTGGTAGAGACCTTTTTATTAGAATAGGGCCTCGCGTACCCAGTACATGCAGGTTGGCTTGGGAGACCAGACTAGCTCTGGCTCTGTGAGTAAATCCCAGTCCTCGGAAATGCAAGAGCTAAGGAGAGCCCGGCCCAGGTGGCTCAGTGGTTGAGTGTTGACCTATGAACTAGGAGGTCAAGGTTTGCTTCACAGTCAGGGTACGTGCTCTGCTTTCAGGCTTGATTTCAGTGAGGGGCATGCAGGAGGCAGCCGATCCATGATCTCTCTTATCATGATGTTTCTATCTCTCTCCTTCCCTCTCTCTGAAATCTATAAAAACACATTTTTTTTAAAAAGGAACTAGAGAGAGTTATGAATACTAGGTGCATTTTGCTTGCTATTTCATTTATACTATAAATGTATATTCCTTCCATTCATACATGCAACTAGTACACAGAAGACTCATCAAAAGGAAAAGTATTCCCGCCTCCAAATAGGTGGTGATTATATTTGCATAATTCCTTTCTCTCAATCTTACCTCCCTCTTCCTTCCACCTGGCAGATGCCCTGTGGCCCAGCTTTGGGGTTGGGTCCTCCGAGCAGCTCCCTCTCCATCCCCTCGAGCTTGTGTGCGGCTCCCTAGCTATGCTTCCCCCGTCCCGCGGGTGCTTCTAGACTACGTCATCTCACTGTCCTACTCATGTGTCTGTCCTACATCCATGTCCTACCCGTGTGCCATGTCACATGTCCGCATGCTTTACTCGTGTCCCCGGCTATGAGCTCTCCAAGACAGTTCCTGGGATAATAAATGTTTACTAAACAAACGAATGAATGACAAAAATTGAATTTCCGTCCCTCTCTAGAACTCTATCTTCAACATTTACACCTTCCAAAATCAACACGCTAAGAGTCAATAGCACAGGAAGTATTGGGAGCCATACACTCTTCAAGCTCTGCCCTGCCTTTCCTAGGATGCGCATGTGTAAAGCAGATTGCCAGCAGTAAAACTGGGGGTGAAGGGGGAGTTGGGTCCCTGGGCATCTGTTTAGATGTTTGCATTACGTGGGTGATGACGTTTATCTTGTACGCGCCAAGGCCCGGGGAAACAGACAGAAATCAGTTTTAAACCAGCCACAAACCTGCTTCTCTCCGCAAGTCAGAAGCTGGGACTCCTGGCTGTCAATCAGCGTGAAGGAGCCCACGGGAGCGCCGCTCGGATCCTCAGCATCCCGGGCCTCGATGAGAAAGCCCTTAAACTCCGGCCCCGACACAGCAACTGTGGCAACAGAGAGATGGGGAAGAGGTTTGGCACCGCCCAGAGGGAACTGCTGGAGGAGGCGCGGCCGGGTTCCCACGGCCGTCCACACACAGAGCTTCCCCGGGAGAGGACACGGCAGCGATCGCTCCCTAGACACAGCTCCAGACTCGGCTGCACGGGACAGTCCCTGCGAGAGATGTTAACGGCCGTCCGCGGGGAGAGGTGGGCAATGGTCAGGCCCATGAGGCCAAACTAGTGTGGAAAAGGCTGGATGAAAGTAATACAGTTTCTTCACTGGGAATCCTTAGGCCCTTTACCGTCCTACCACGCAGCATGCAACGCTAAGAGGTCTGATCTGTGCACATAAAGTGTGCTTTCCGAATACTCTTCTGGTCAGAGAGTGCTGGGAATAGTTGCAGGAAGTGGAGTTTGCAGAGTGCTGTTCGAGATACACCTTTAGCCAGTCCACATTTTGCCAGAAGAATCAAGGCACTACTAGTATAAGAGATTACACTGTATCAAGAAAGAGAGCCCTAGCTGGTTTGGCTCAGTGGATAGAGAGTCAGTCTGCGGACTGTAGGGTCCCAGGTTTGATTCCTGGTCAGGGCACAGGCCCGGGTTGCCGGCTTGATCCCCAGTAGGGGGTGTGCAGGAGGCAGCAGATCAATGATTCTCTCTCATCACTGATGTTCCTATCTCTCTCTTTCCCTCTCCCTTCCTCTCTGAAATCAATAAAAATATATTTAAAAACAAAAAAGAAAGAGAAGGGCTCAATAAAAAGGAAAGAGAAAGATAAGGGTTTATGATATCTCAAACCCAATAAAGTAAACTTTATTTTCCTTTTCTGTGGAATGAATAGTATTGTTCATGATGACACATTAAACATGATAAGCACATGTTTGAAAACCAGTCCTGAATGGGGAGCAGACATACTACGTAGGTCATAGAGCGTCTGCAGCAGCTAAACACAAAGGTGGGAAGCGTGGGGTGAAGACGATGGCATCTACCGAACAGGGGAGGGGCCCGCACGGGGACTGGGACTCCGACAGCGACAGCCCCTCAGCGTGCAGCGGGAGGGTGAACCTCGGCCTGTGAACGGGGACCCCCGCACGCACGGTACCTTCGATCTGGTCTCCCGGCGTGAATGTCGTCCGGGCCACTGTCACGCTGTGGACGGGGTCGGGGAGCGGGGCGTGGCCGTGTCTGGGGACCATGTCCCCGCAGGACTCCGTCACTCTGCCGCTGGGATAACCCGCCACCAGGCCGAGGCGCAGCAGCAGCAGGAGGGCCCCCCGGTGCGTCCCGGGAACTGCCATCTGCACAGGAAGATGAAACAGATGAACGATAGAAGCTTCCACACGCAGGACAGGGGAGCTAGAGAGCCACTTGCTTTCAGCCATCAGCTCCCCGAATCCTCCACGACGGGCCACAGAGGAAGACGGCGGGTGGTGTCTCCACGGGCTGGACCCCAGCTCCACCTCTTACGCGGTGAGGCTCGGAGCAAAGCCCCCCCGAAAGCCTGCACAGCCTCACGGCTTCCTGCTCCGGCGCCGAGACAGGACGAAGACAGCTGGGAGTCTGACCGGGAGTGACTGGGGAAGGACCAACTCGTCCAATAAAACCAGAGGCTTTATTCCGAGTCACCTAGAGAGCTTAGCGAGCTCACAGGAGCTGCTGCTGGATGTAAATGCGTCCCCTGCGCGCATCTGGCCCCTTCTCCGACCCCCCTGCCCCCTGCGCTAACCATGATGGCAATGGGGGGTGGGGGGGATCTTGGAAAGTGACGGCGACAGACCACCCATTGCAAGAGGCAATCTTTCTGTTCCCTGCGGCCCAGAGGCCTCGGATTAGGAAGCGCCATTGTCAGCCAGGTGTTTCTCCTGCATCCAGGTGAGGCCCTCCGGCCATCGGCCTCACAGGCACCACCGGCCTCACAGGGACCACCGGCCTCACAGGGACCACCGGCCTCACAGGGACCATCGGCCTCACAGGGACCACCGGCCTCACAGTGACCACCGGCCTCACAGGGACCACCGGCCTCACAGGCACCACCGGCCTGACCGGCACTGGCTCCTCTAGCCCACCTCCCTGTGCACGTCTAACCCAAACCCGCAAACCATCCCGGGCTGGGGATGAACGGCTGGGACAGGTTACTTGGTGGTGAGTAAAGGCAGCGTGTGGGCAGGCTGCTGATGGGAAGAGCCTACAAAGCAGCTCATTCTCCATAAAAATAGGGTTTCCGCACGGCCGGCGTGGCTCAGCGGTTGAGCTTCGACCCATGAACCAGGAGGTCACGATTCAATTCCCGGTCAGAGTACAGGCCCATGTTGTGGGCTCCATCCCCAGTGGGGGGCATGCAGGAGGCAGCCAAGAACTGCGAGGAATGGGCCTGAGAGGGTTTCCCACTCAAGCACGGTTCTCAGGTCCCTTTGCTGGGGGCAGACCTGCCTTTAGGACCAGGTAATATTTGCTTGAGAAGATCCGAGTCATGGCTTTCACCAGGGGCCTTGGCCCAGCCACCACAAAACTAAAGGCAGGACGGGCCAAGCGCCTAGAGAATGACCGTGTGGGCGGGGTCGGTCCCTTCTCACAGACAGTCATTGGGCGCTGACTTCTGTGGGTGGAGTGGCAGCGAGGCTGGGTCTCTGCCCTCTGCTGTGCACGAAGGAGCTGAATACCATCCGTGAGGTCACGGGACCCCTGGCTCAGTTTCCTCATTTGCGGAACCCCGCCCGTGAGCCAGAATAAACGCAGGGCCACCTCCCGCCTCCCAGGATGATTCCAGAAGGCACGGTGGACACGCAGGCTGGGAGTCGTGAGAGGGAAAAGCAGAAGTCGGGAAGGGAAGTGACTCAGAGGCGCCCACCTGCCAGTCACTAGGAAAATAGGACATGTCCTAGCTGGTGTGGCACAGTGGATAGAGCATCGGCCTGTGAACTGAAGGGTCCCGGGTTCAATTCCAGTCAAGGGCACATGCCCGGGTTGCGGGCTCAATCCCAGTAGGGGTGTGCAGGAGGCAGTCGATCCATGATTCTCTCATCATTGATGTTTCTATCTCTCTCTCTCTCCCTCTCCCTTCCTCTCTGAAATCAATTTTTTTTTAATTTACTTAAAAAAAAGAAATAATGCCCTGACTGGTTTGGCTCAGTGGATAGAGCATCAGCCTGGGGACTGAAAGGTCCCAGGTTCGATCCGGTCAAGGGCATGTACCTTGGTTTCGGGCACATCCCCAGTAGGAGGCATGCAGGAGGCAGCTGGTCAATGTTTCTCTCTCACTGATGTTTCTAACTCTCTATCCCTCTCCCTTCCTCTCTGTAAAAAATCAATAAAATATATTTTTTAAAAAAAAGAAATGAAATATGACAAACAAGGTCAGCGAGGAAATAAATAGGAGCGAGTCCCTGGCTCCAGGTCGGGTGCCACCGCCCAGGGGGAGGCGCTGTTTCCATGTCTGTAGCCAGTGACGCTTCCAGCGATGATTGCAGGACACTCTTCCTTCAAAGGACACATTCACCGCATCGGCCAACCTGGGCCCCGGGACCACGCAGGGGAGAGGGTAGGGGGGTATTTGTGGAAGCGTGTGTGCTAAGCCCTGGACTGTGCGGAGAGAGCGGTGAGCGAGAGGCCGCCTCCCAGCCAGCGGGACCACCTTCGCGGCACAGGAGAGGGCCGGGCCGGGCGTGGGCGCTGCAGCGCGCAGACTGTTAGGGCGAGACCTGCTCTAATTCACCTTCCTGTTCGTTCTGTTCGGGGCAGAAAGAGATTATCGGGGACCAGCTCCGATGATCAGAACTGTGAGTCCTGCTCTGTTAACCTGATGGTTCTGTTCGATTAGAGCAGCGGTTCTCAACCTGTGGGTCATGACCCGTTTGGGGGTCAAACGACCCTTTCACAGGGGTCGCCTAAGACCATCAGAAAACACATATATAATTACATATTGTTTTTGTGATTAATCACTATGCTTTAATTATGTTCAATTTGTAACAATGAAAATACATCCTGCATATCAGATATTTGCATGACGATTCATAACAGTAGCAAAATTACAGTTATAAAGTAGCAACAAAAATAATTTTATGGTTGGGGGTCACCACAACATGAGGAACTGTATGAAAGGGTCGCGGCATTGGGAAGGTTGAGAACCACTGGATTAGAGAAAGCACACCCTCGCCTGCTGGGAGCTGTGCGCCCTGGGACAGGGGAGCTCACATCGGAATGTGGTCCATCCTCCGGAGAATTGCCTGTCATCATGGAAAGATTGACAACCTCGTGGCCGAAATGATCTAGTCCCGGAGGCACCTGCTCTGTACAACCCCCAGGCCCTATGGCCTGTCATCTGGTCCCGGGTGCCCGGAGCGCCCACCCTCCTGTGCCCTCCCCTGCCCCCCGCCCCCGCCCCCAGCCCGCGTGACTTGTAACCTGTGATTATCCCGCATCTACTTTCCCACGCCTGTAATCCCTACTTCCCCACATCATCTTTGCCCTTCTACCCAATGTAAGCAGCTGGCTTATGGGGGTTGAACTGGCTCAAGTAGTGACAGGCAGCCCGGTCGCCTCGGTTGTCCGGTTACATTTCCACTGGACATCACTGCTCCCTCCCCGGGGAGATAGGCAAGTCCCGCGAGGAGCAGCGTTGCACAATGAGCAATGTGAGTGGGGGCATGATTGTGACAAAGGCTGCCGTGTGCATGAGCCTAATTCAGAAGGCCCAGCCACTCTCCGAGTCTGGGAGGCCAGGCAGAGAGCTCGCTCAGGAACCAGCGCTCCTGAAGAACCAGGGTCAATTCCTAACTGTGTTTTAGTTCAACGTCTACAAACACTAGGTTGTGGGTAAATCGGTAAATCATAGCTGCCCTGTATCTACCACCCCTGCTGCCTTCCCGGCACCGGCAGGTGCTCACTTCTGACACTATTGCGGTGAGACAGCTGGAACGCTCACCTGCTCCTGTTAACGTAAAAAACCCATTGAAACCTGTAAAGAATTTTTGTGAGTTTATTTGAGCCAAACTGTCGACATATGCCGGGAAGCAGAACCTCAACGAATTGAGATAATGCTCCAGAGAATGACGGGGTTACATTTGGATTTATACATTTGCAAACAAAGGAGGGACATAGGTGGGTTACATGAAATTCATTGGTGATAGACTAGAGAGGCGGGAGAAAGCAAGGCAGAGGGGGGGTGGGAAACCCCTGGGATTGGATAAGAAGTAAAATGATGGACACATGCTTAGGTCGGTGCAGGAACAATTAACATGATAATGACGGAATCTGTGGTATCTGTCCTGGCGCCCAGCACATTTGGCTGTGCCCCAGGGGCTCCAGAAAAAGGGAAGTTACAAGTTACCCAGACATTTCAAGGGTATGTTATCATAGATGCAAAAAGACAGATAGGCTCAGTTAAGGTAAAGGTTGACCTTGTCAGTGAAGATACCGGCCTAGGATGTAACTGCCCACCATCACTGCTTTAGTTAAAGTTTAATTTCAGACCATCCTTGTGGTGGCTTTAGGTCTGAGTTTGCAAGACCGCCATGCAGGCCTCCCCTGAGCTGGTCAGGTCAGCATGTGGCCCCTTTCGTCCACACTCCTGCGCGGAGCCTCCCAAAATAGTCCAGACCCTTGCTTTCCGCTTCCCCGGCAATTTAACTCGCACGTCCTACAAACCCCCAAATCCAGGATTAATTGACCTTGAGAGCTGAATCTCAAACTGCAGGGAAACTGAAAAATAGGCCAAGTATTTCCACTTCCCCAGTCGACGATGTCTCAGGCTCTGTTCTCACAGCGGGAAGCACAGGGAAGTCGATTTTAAGAAATTAACCACTGAATTGGTCCCGGTGGGAAAATGATTTCCTCCCACCCTTCTAGGTTCCTCCGGCTGCACTGACAACCAGGTGAACACCGGGCCGGTCAGCAGGAGGAAGACAGGTGCCGCCCAACCCAGAGCCCGAGTGCGGGGCCGGTTCGGCGGAAGCCATCACCTTCACTGCCAGCCTCAGCTGGAGGCAAAAGGAGAGCTTCCCTGAGCCTGTCCGTGTCTTCCTGCAGCTACACTAACTGACCGGGATGTCAGGGCGACCCCCTCTTCCCACCCCTCAGGGCACACGCTCCCGCCAGAGGCACCAGCCCACGGGACCCCTCACTGTTTTCCCGTCCCCTGCAGACCCCTGGACGCACAGGGGCCACGCTACCCGACCAGCTCAGAGGCCTGAAGCCACCACAGAGGTGGCCTGAATGGGAACTTGCTGAGTACACGCAGTTGGTGGCGGTGGGCATGTCCTGGGCTAGAATCTTCGTGGCAAAGTCAGCCTCTACCTTGACTGAGCCTGCCTGTGTCTTTGGCATCCAGGGCAGCATTCCTGTGGAAAGTCAGGCTAAAAAAAAATCCCCTTTTCCAGACCCTCGGGGCACAGCCTGTGGGCGGGCACAGAGCCTGGAATCCTCTCCTTGTTATTGTTATCGCGTTAGTTGTTGGCTATTAACTCCCCTGTTCCCACTTCACCTTTTACCCCATCCCAGAGGCCTCCCCGCGTTGCTTTCTCTGCCTCTCTAATCCATCCCCCATGGAGCTCACCCAACCCACTTCTGTCTCCGCCTTTGATGTAATGTATGAAACAAGGAGAGGGACTGCCTTTCTCCGGAGCATGACCCCAACCCATTCAGCTTTCTGCTTCCCCGCAATGGTCCGTTTGGCTCAGATAAACTCGTAAGAATTCTTCACAGGTTTGGACGTTTCTTACGGCGACCACTTAAAATGCCATCAGCTACTGCGCCCTGAGAGCGAACAGTATGGCCCTGGAAGTCATAGACCTGGGCCGAGCCCAGCGGTCACCGAGGGACCTCGGGCAAGTGACCTAAGCTCACCGGGCCTTCGCTCTCTCGTTCTGAGAGACGGTGGGAGCCACATCCGGGGCTTCCGTGAAGATAGCAGAGCCTCTGTGAACCCTCCGCACAGTGCCCCCCATAAAGATGGACCTGCGCCTTCGGTGTGGCTCAGTGGACAGAGCACCGCCTGCGGACCAGAGGGCCCCGGGTTCGATTCCGGTCAAGGGCACATCCCTCGGTTGCAGGCTCCTCCTCCCTGACTGGGCCCTGGTCAAGACGCGTGCAGGAGGCCACCAATCAATGTGTGTCTCTCACATCAATGTTCCTCTCTATCTTTCCCTCCCCCTCCCACTCTCCCTAAAAATCAATGGAAACACATCCTCGGGTGAGGATTAACAACAAGAAGATGGACTGAAATCCCGCCCGACTCCACCACCTGCGGGACCACTCTCTTTCAGAGCCTCCACCCACGCCCTTGTCGCTAATGAAAAACCCATCTCGTTTTCCTCCCACAACCGGAGATGCGCCTTTGGGCCAATTCCTGGAGGCGCCACCCCGTCCTGGTGGATCTGGTCACAGAAGCCAGCAGCCCCCGTGGAACGGCGCAGGTGGCGACCTGGTAGGACTCATCCCTTCACACTAAACCGTCCTGAAAGGCTGGCTCCTGATGTCAACAAGCCGACAGGCCAGGTCTCATCCCCGCCCTGCCCACCCCAGGCAGCTCCCTCTGCTCCACCTTTTAATTCCGAGGAAAAAGAAGATCTCTGAACTGAAGATGTTAGCTTAGTGAAGCAACACTCCTGACAACTCATTTACAAACGGAAACACCCCCAGTGCCCCTGGAGCAGCGTGGCAAGATGCAAAAAAAAAAGGGGGGGGAAATTAAGGGCAGAGATCACAGCTTGGCTCTGGGAACATCTAAAGCCGCACCCGGCGGGGGTGGGGGTAGGGGTGGGGGGAGCTAAAATTCCTGCCTTAAAAGGCACTTAAAAATAAACAAGTGAGGCCCTAAGTCACCCTCACGCAGGTGACTATGTCATTTGGAGCGAATATAAAAGGGAGTTCCCGCAGTTTAAAAGTTAAACCATGAAACACGTGGGTGAACAGTCCCTGCCTGTCAGGCTCCCACAGCTCCGCTCTCAGCCTTCCCAGGGGACGAAAGCTCACAAAGTCAAAGTCACCGGACCGGTCAGCCCCGCCGGGCGGTGGGCGCTCGGACCTCCAGACCGGCTCCAGGAGGCCGTTTGCTCACGGAGCGCCCTCCCCTGCTCCCCCCCACCCCACCCCGGCCAGTGCTGTCACCTGGCCGAGTTCAACTTTTACAAATGTTTCCACGCTTTGCAAAGAGCTGGGAGAAGCGGAGAAGACACCCTTACCTTGGGAAGGAGGCAGGCTGCCGGCCAGCTTCCGGCTCTGCTACAACTCGGATCGCGTTTCAGCCGGTGGGAGGGGCCAGCGGATCCCCATGAAGGCGGGGAACTTCCCAAACCCAAGCCCAAGTCCAGCTGCAGAACTCGACCTGCAAGATGGGATCCTTGAGGGCGCCGGGTCTGAGCTGCACATTCTGTTTCACACCAGGAACTTTTTTCTTTCTTTTTTTGCCAACTGGTCATTGTTTTTCTGAGAGAATCGGGTTTTTGTCTTTAGCTACAAAAGCATGTGAAAACAGGCTATAGGATGTGAAGGCAAACGAAAGAACCTATTTGCCATTAGGTAGGGTTAACCAGATGCAGCAAATTAAAATATAAGACACCTGATTAAATTCGAATTCCAGATAACCAATCATTCCTCAGCGTCAGTGTTGTCTTACGCAATATTGGCTGCGAGTTATATTTTTTTAAGGGATCCGTGGCTTTTCTGAAATTCGAATGTACCCTGGCAGCCCTGTCATCCAGGAAATAACAGTGAATAGCAAACTCTCCCACTCACTTCAAAAGACACAAGAGAGTCGGACTGCAGAGAACTGAAACTTGAACGTGTGAACGACACAGAGCAAAGGAATGATTTTACTTTGGATAATGTGCCCTGAAGTTGAGGAGTGCTGTTTCTTTTTAAGCCTTGAATCTTGTTTTTTACAAGATTCTTTAGAGAGAAAAAAAAATGGGGCTGGGAAGGGAAGATGCATGTGACACAGACGCCCGGCCCGGCCTCACACAGTGACTAACACACACGCGCAGACGGGAGGCACGGCCGGGCCTGTGAGCTCCGTAAACTCTAAAGGATCCTAAGAGGCGATTCAGAGGGGGGAGCGCGCCACTGCGTTCATCTCTCTCCTCAGAACTAGTCCCCACTAACCAGAGCCCCTCGGCCCCTGCAGGGTGAGCGGAGGCTGGTTTCCACGGCTCCCAGTGGCTCCCAGTGGCTCCCAATGGGAGAGGAGAGCAGAAGTCAGCTGACCCCAGAGCCCCTGCTGCCCCTCGGGCCACGGCGCCTGCAGCTAGAGCAGACGCTGTCCAGGAGGAGCCCCACTGAGTGACACTGTGTGAGCCAAAAGCGGAGGAGAAAGAGCCATGAAGCAACAGCTCTCACTGTGTGATCGCAGTCTCTCACCCTAAGCAGCACCACTCGGGAAGGAAAGCGTTAATGGTGAGGCTTAGCACCGCCCCAAACCACCCTCTCAGGCTTATCACTCCCCCAAAGGCCCGCTCTAGTCCCCTATCACCGCCTCCCAGCTCCCCACGGCCTGCTCTTTCCTCACCAGCCACTGGCCGGCTGTCAAGAGGAAGCCAAACTGACTGTGATGTTCCGATGTTCTGTGGAGCCTGGGCCCTGAGAAGTGGGCCCACCGGCCTCCCCCGGTCAGGCCTCCACATCAGTCCTCACCGTGGGGTCTCAGGACCACTCTGCGACCCGTTAAAATCACTGTGACCGGCTGGTGCGGCTCAGTGGGTCGAGCTATGGACCAGGAGGTCACAGTTGGATTCTGGGTCAGGGCACATGCTGGTTGTGAGTTTGATCCCCAGTAGCGGGCGTGCAGGAGGCAGCCGATCCATGATTCTCTCATCATTGGTGTTGCTCTCTCTCTCCCTCTCCCTTCCGCTCTGACATCAACAAAAATAAAAAGAGGCTGTGGCAGCCAAGAGGACACCTTGCCGCCTGCAGAGAAGAAGACAGGGGTGCTGCCCAGCGGACGGAGAACACATCGTAGACAGAAAAAAAGGGGCGACAAACACCACTTGTTTCACAGAATGTGTGGGGCAGCACCGTGGGCTCCAAGGAGGAATGATGACCCCAGAAGCCCAGGGAGCCCCCCGGACACGGTTCCCCCTTCAACCCGCCCAGGGAAACGGGACCGGGGCTGTGGCGGCCCCGCAGCGCCCCAGGTGAAGGCAGGAGCAGGCCTTTCCCACAAGCCTCCGCTGCAGGGAACCTGCGGGCAAACACGGAGCTGAGCTCCTGCCGAGGCATCGAGAGCAAACCAGGCGAACAAGCCCGACTCCACCTGGGCCAGGCGAGCTGAACCGTGTGGGCAGAGCAAGGGGCCCGGAAACGGGGCACGGGCGGGGGGCAGTGGGCCAGCGAGTCTGAGAGTCTGACGGATGAGTCTGGATGGAGCCCAGGGCCTGGTGCCCTTTCATGCGAGACCGGGCTGGCCTGGGCAAGTCAGGGCCTCCTGATGGGTAACAGGCCAGGAGCTCCACACACCCCTCAGGCTTCCCAGACGCCCAGGCAATGCCCAGCTGTCACCTCCCACCTCTGGGGGCACAGCTGCCCCAGGCCCCACCCACGCTCAGGTGGAGGGGCCACCGGAGGCAGGGATCCCCGGAGACAGAGGTCACTGGGGGCCACTTTTGAGTACCTCTGCCTCAAACTGACTTATGGAAACCAAGCCACTGGGGGTACGCGGGTGGCCCTCGCGCTGCCTGAACAGAGGGCCGCGTAGGAGGGAGGCAGGCGTGTTTGACAGCGAAGCCGCTGTGAGTCTGAAAGCGCAGGGACCTGGAGGGACTAGCAGACAGCCTGGGCCAGACCAGCCTGGCCAGGAAGCCCAGGTTTGGAGTCAGTAACTGCGACCGTCCACAGGGGGGCAGTAGCTGCCAGGAAACTGAGTAAGACCAGCTGAGGGCCAGGTATCTTCCCACCTGGCCACCCAGGCTGTTTTCTGTCTGATTATTGGAAGGAGGGGGGTGACTGGTATCTTTTTACCCACCACCCCCAGCACGACCCACACAGCTCACTGGATCCCTCCCGCCGCTCCTAGGACAGCAGCGAGGTCTTAGGGAGGGGAAGGGGGCCTGAAACAGGTATTGGGGAGACCCTCCTTAGCAGATGCGGTTCCGGGGCTACCTTACATTAAAACAGGCTTTACACCTGCTCTGGGGAAGAGCCAGGTGGTTCAGAGTTGACACGAATGGGGGACTCCCAGGGGGAGAGAAGGTATCAAATATAAGGGGGATGTCGTGTCTACAAACAAGAGATATTAAGGAGGAAGGCTTGGTGCCGTGTACACGCCTACACCACACTCACAAGTTCACATGCATGCTGCACAGAAGTTCAGCGTTAGCGTGACCAGTCGGAGCAGGCAGATCTGACATGGACGAAACAGGACGAAACCCTGTGGATCAGAATGCGCCAGGGAAGGTTGTATTACCAGAGAAGCTTGATTACCTGTGCCAGGTGTAAACTCAGAAATATTTTTTAAATATATATATATTTTTTAATTCAGAGAGGAAGGGAGAGGGAGAGATAGAAACATCAAATGATGAGAGAGAATCATGGATCAGCTGCCTCCTGCACGCCCCACACTGGGGATTGAGCCCACAACCCAGGTAAGTGCCCTGACCGGGAATCAAACCATGAGCTCCTGGTTCAGAGGTGGATGCTCCATCACTGAGCCACACCGGCCGGGCACCTCACCTGGATTCTTGTGATGTGCCCCTCGCCACCCTCCCTGCTCACACCTTTGCCCTCCTGCAGACCGCTGTCCACCAAGCAGCCACAGTCTGTTCTGAAGCCCCAGGCGGGGCCTCACTCATGTCACCCAGAGTAACGCCAAGTCCTTCGAATTGTCTACAAAACTCTGTAGTCAGGCCTCTTCCCTCCCTGACCTTCTCTCCTACTCGGCTCTGGCCACGTGGACTGTTCAGACTTTGTACTGACCAGCGATGTGAGTACACAGGGTGCTGGACAAATAAGAGGGGGACTCTGCGGGGGGCGGACCAGAGCTGCTTCCCAACAGAGGCCTGCACACCTCCCCGTCCTACAGCTCCGAGGGGGTGATCCCACCCCAGGCACTAAACTCCAGCCTTGGGGATGTTCTCTAACGCTGGGGTTTGAAGGGTTCACAACTGGGAGTGAGTGGGCCAACACCTGTTCTCCACACCCTCCGCCGCCTCGCCATTGGCCACAGCTGCCTGCTGACATCTGCCAACAGGACAGTTAAAAATAGGCGGGGACACCCTCAGAGCAGTCGGTGATGGTACAGCCGGCGCGTTTGTCTGTCAGGTCAGTTGGCTCCAAACGTCTTTGCTTGTGAACCCTTAAAAGAAACTGGAAATGCTATGTATCCTTCACGAATTTTCTGAGTTGACAACCTAATATTTTTTAATATGTCTACAAGTGTCTTTATCCATGGATTAATATTACTGTAGTGCTAGTCTGAGTCAGGGTTTAGCTACGCCTGTTTTTCATTTATATTTATGGCACTAAAACACCTTGTTCTTTTTTATATATATATAAAATATATTTTTATTGTTTTCAGAGAGGAAGGGAGAGGGAGAGAGAGAGAGAAACATCAACGATGAGAGAGAATCATTGATCGGCTGCCTCCTGCATGCCTCCTACTAGGGATCGAGCCTGCAACCTGGGCATGGGCCCTTGACCGAAATCGAACCCGGGACCCTTCAGTCTGCAGACTGACGCTCTATCCACTGAGACAAACCAGCTGGGGCTAACCCTTGTTCTTATACATCAGTAGATGACAATGAAAGTGTTGTTAGCAAACCTTAAAATATACTAAGTTCGGGCACAACCTGAGAGAGAAGGAAAATCGTGGGAACGTGAAGTCATTGGAAGCAAAAGGAAAATGCTTCGAGGAGGGAGGGGTGGAGGAGGTCAGATGCCACTGAGCGAGTGAGCCAGGTGAGAAGTGGGCAGCATCCTGAGCGCCACTGGCACCCTCAGCCGGGGCCACGGGGACAGAGCGACGCATCGCCACGGGAAGCAGTTGTGGCCTCCGGGGGCCGTTTGGCAATGCCTGAAGCCATTGTCGGGTGTCGCAGCCGGTTGCAGTCCTTACCAGATGCCACAGACGGGACAGGAGGGGAAGGGCGGGGAGGGTACTCCAACAGTATTATTGAGCAAACACCACGGGATCCTAGCTGGGCAAGGAGGGATATGAATAAGGCAGACGAGAGCTGAGAAGAAAACGCACGCGTGAACAAACATACAGAGGAGAACTTTTTATCCAAGGCAAGATGGGAGCACGGCCAGTGACTTCCATCCGTGTGACAAATATGCAAGCAAAGGCATGAACTGTCTCAGAGCAGGGCGTGCAGAACCAAGCTTTCTCATCAGTGACTGTGTAACATGGGCCCCCTCTGTGGAGGCCTCCTGAGGCTCACCCAAGCTCAGGGGGAATTTTACAACATATATTGTTAAGGTTAAAACATGGGCTTTACTGCCTTGGCCAGTGTGGCTCAGTGGGTTGAGCAGCATCCCATGCACCAAATGGTTGCTGGGTCAATTCCCTGTCAGGGCACTGTGTTGCTCAGTGTTTCGCTCTCACGTTGGTATTTTCTCTCTCCCTCTCCCTTCCTCTCTCTCTAGAAATCAATAAAAAAAAAATCTTTTAAAAAAAGGCTTTATTGAGGGAACTCAAGGGGTCAGCAACAAGAACACTCACAGGCCCTTTGGCTTTCATTTTCCCATAACAAAGCATGCAGGAGCCCTCGCCGGTTTGGCTCGGTGGATAGAGCGCTGGCTTGCAGATTAAAGGGTCCCGGGTTCCATTCTGGTCAAGGGCAGGTACCTCAGTTGCAGGCTCAATCCCTGGCCCCAGTCGGGGTGCGTGCGGGAGACAACCAATCGATGTGTCTCTCTCGCGCTGATGTTTCTCTCTCTTCCCTTCCCTTACTCTCTCTAAAAATCAATGGGAAATATCCCCAGGTGAGGATTAACGAAAGAAGAAGAAGTATGCGGGAGCCTGGGCCATCTGATGGACACTCAGTCCAATACTCCAGGGAAGGGACCCACCCCAGGTTACTCTCCTTCCTTAGAGGGAGAGCATGAGGGCACCCTAGTAGGAGAGGTGAGCAGACACGTGAATGGTAGGCAGTCGGAAGGCACGCGGTTAATTCAGGGGCTGTGACGGTGAACGCTGGTTGACCAGCCCCTGAGGACAGCGACCACAGAAAGCCGTAGTTCCTGCAAGAGGGGCGATAGCGCCAGCAGTCTGAGAGGAGGCTGAGTTCAAGTGGCTTCTCCCACGACAGAGGAGGGATTCCTGGTTCCCAATGGCCCGCTGGTCCGTGGCTTCTTGTGCCATGAAAGTCAATTAATAACATTTAGAACAGCTCGTTGTAATGTGTTTCAACAGACTCCGCTCGCTGCATTTCATCATCCTGTGTGGTCTCAAGAGAAAAGGAAGAAACCAAGGATATGGTTTCAATGGTTTCAAAGGGAAGAGGCGTCTTATGAAAGAAACCAGAGTGTTGTTGGCACCGACCAACTAACAAGGTGTCCTGTACCTCACAGAGGATATTTCTAAATGCAACTTCTGACACAGACGCAAAAGCAGCACAGACATAAATCCCTGAGTTTCAGAATGGCACCGTGTTCCATGAGGGTCTTTTCCTTAAGGTGGAAAAAAATAGAAAACAAAGAGAACAGAGAAGAGAAAATGTCCGGGAAAGATTTCCCCGCGATGGGCTTAGGGTTCTAGAATGAGGTCACAGCAGACACGGAGCCACTGCTGGGAGAGAGGAGGCCTGAGTGCTACACGTTGTGAAAAGCCAAACAAGACAGAGTTGAACGTGGCAGAGAAAGCTACCAAGGAGCCCTTTTGGCTTTTTAAAAAAAGATGTTTTTATTGATTTTTAGAGAAGAGGAAGAGGGAGAGATAGAAACATTGATGAGAGGGAAACATCAATTAGCTGCCTCCTGTACGCCCCCTACTGGGGATTGAGCCTGCAACCCGAGTGACCTGTGACCTCCTGGGGCATGAGATGATGCTCAACCAACTGAGCCGCCGGGGTTTTATTTTAACTGGTAAATGTACTCCAAAGCTACCTAAACATGTGCAATATTGAACGTAATCACCTTTCTGAGAGAATTCAACAATGGATGCTGTCTGTATCTACCACCCGTGGCCCAACTCCAGCCCCAAGAGTAGGGATGCTGTCATTTGACTAAAAGTATTGTAATCAGCCCTGGCTGGTGTGGGTCAGTGGATAGAGCATCAGCCTGCGGTCTGAAGGGTCCTGGGTTGGATTCTAGTCTAGGGCACATGCCTGCGTTCTGTGCTTGATCCCCAGTGTGGAGCGTGCAGGAGGCAGCTGATCAATGATTCTCTCTCATCATTTATGTTTCCCTCTCTCCCTCTCCCTTCCTCTCTGAAATCAATAAAAAATATATACTTAATAAAATAAATACAAGTATTGTAATGAAGGCTATTGTTACCACATTTCGCCCAATCAGATCGACTCTTCACCGAGTGACGCCCACCTGGATGAGACACCAGCCATCTCTGAAATGATGCTGTTTCATTCTCCAAAAAACTAGTGGTATGGCCGAAACCGGTTTGGCTCAGTGGATAGAGCGTCGGCCTGCGGACTGAAAGGTCCCAGGTTCGATTCCGGTCAAGGGCATGTACCTGGGTTGCGGGCACCTCCCCAGTAGGAGATGTGCAGGAGGCAGCTGATCGATGTTTCTAACTCTCTCTCTCTCTTCCTTCCTCTCTGTAAAAAAATCAATAAAATATATTTTAAAAAAAACAACCAGTGGTATGGCCACATCTGTTCCCTTCGTCTCTGTGCAATCCTCTAACCACTGAGCAACACCGGCCAGGGCAGCCTCACATTTTTTTTAAATGTAACTTTACAATGTTTGAATCTCTACATAAATTCTTTCCGGTAAAACGTTTAAAAAACAAGAAAAGAAAATGAACGCTTATCGGTATTTTTGTCTGTAACCAAAGAAGTACTCATTGGCCTTGACAGGACGCGCGGCCTGTGCTCCCAGAATAAACTCTCCAAAGTGCCGATTCACTCCACTTCACCTGGAGTTTTGCTGCTCGTCCATCCCCTGCATAAATAATATGCAAGCGGGAAAGTGATTCCCGCGGTCGCTGTAAATTGAGAAGAGGGCTTTTTTAAAACCGTAGGCAATTAAAATAGATTGGCCTTTGTAGTTACACCCCTGACCTTTCCTGCGAGTTCACGTGACCGGCAGTGACATATGTCAGTCAAGTGTCCGGGAAATCGGGTGTGTTGGCCACAAAGCTGAGACTTGAGGTAGCAGGTACCACACACAGGTGATACGCCATCTGATTTTATCTTCCCACAATGCACTGTGTGCAGCTCAGGTCTGGCTTCGTATCCCTGTGGCCACCTACTCCGCCCAAGAAGGGCTGTCACCTTAGCTGTTGAGAACTGAATAGGATGTGAGTCGATAGGGCTTTGAAACAAGAAAGGAACCCATGATGGCGGTCAGAGTGCAGCCTCGCTTCACATCCAAACTCAGATATTTCATTTCAACAACAGGGTCGGATGGCACAGCTGCTCACTTCTGCACGATTTCCAGAACACTCCATATTTACACTTGACAGTAAGCTAACTACAGGAAAGTTACTGCATGTGATGCATTCTCTCTTGAGAAAAGGCGAGGCGAGAAAGGGCAAGGGATACACCGTCTTCCTCTCATTATCTCCCAGGATGTTTTATGGGGGGCTTGCCAACAACAGGCAAAGATCTCCAGTTCTAGGCCGGCCAGTGCGGCTCAGTGGTTGAGCATTGACCTGTGAACCAGGAGGTCAGGGTTCGATTCCTGGTCAGGCCAGGGCACATTGCCCATGTCTGGGGTTCAATCCCCTGGAGGGGGCGTGTAGAGGCAGCCCATCCATGTCTCTCTCTCATTGATGTTTCTATCCCTCTAGCCCTCTCCCTTCCTCTCTCTCTAAAATCAATTAAAAATAAAAGAAGATCTCCAGTTCCAAGTCCTGGGATGAGGGGACGATACTTTCCCCCCAGGAGCTCCCTGCCTGGTAGGGAGGCAGCACATACGTTCCTGTGGGCGTATCCAACGCATCCTTCCACGTGCAAAGTATTGTTGGGAGACACTGGCTTGCTCTCTGCCATTTTGAGGTGAGCAAAATGCCCACAGAGTCAGCCATCCACAAACTCCTCTTCACCTGAGCAAACAGCCAACCCAACCACAGCCCCATGTTGGCCTCGTGACTTGCAATGTGCCTGGGGGCCGCCATCTTGAAATGGCAAAGGCCAACCCCTCCCTTTGAATTAGCCAATCAGGAAAGACCGTGCACCTGAGCTCCAATCAAGAGTGAGAGACAGGTCACGTGTGTCAGATTAAAAAGCCGAGGACCAGCCCTCTCAGTGTGAGGTGTTCCCAGGCCATGTGCACGCGCCCTTCTGCAGGAGGAAGGATGTTTGCCTGCTGCCTGGCTCCCGCATTTGCTCTGTGTTCCACCAGGACCCCTGAATTTGGCGGCTCGCCTTATTTCTTACAAAGGGACCCCCAAATAGCCTCAACAATCTTGAAAAAGGAGAACAAAATGAGAGACCTCATGATTCCTAACTCCAAAACTTACTGCCATGTTCACGATAATGAACTTGGCAATGCTTTCTTGGATATGGTACAAAAAGCACAAAAAATAAAAAATAGACAAACTGGACTTCATGAAAATCTAAAGCTGTGCATCAAAGGGCACAATCAACAGAGTGAAAAGGCAACCCACAGAATGGGAGGAAATATTTGCATATTCATACATATGACAAGAGATTGATAGCCAGAAAAACAGAAAACTGAATAACAAAAATCCGAACTCCATTCAAAAATTGGAAAAAGACTTGAATAGAAAACTCTCCAAAGAAAATATAGGAATAGTTAGTAAGCCCATGAAAGACATTCAATATCACTAATCATTCGGGATTGGCAGATCAAAACACAATGAGGTGCCACCTCACACCTACTGGGATGGCTACTAAAAAAAAGCAGAACACAGCAAGTGTTGGCAAGGATGTGGAGTAACCTGAACCCTTGTAGACTGCTGATGAGCATGTAAAACGGTACAGCTGCTGTGGAAAACAGTATGATGGGCCCCCTCCCCCAAAGTTAAAAATAGAATTACCACACGGCCCAGCATGTCTGCCTCTTAGTATTTACCCAGAAGAATTGAAGGCGGGGTCTAGAAGAGTTATCTGCGCAGCAGCATTATCCTCAGCAGCTAAAACGTAGAAGCAACCCGTGCCCACAGACTCCAGGATAAGCAAAATGTATACAGTACAATGCAACATGATCCGCCATGAGATAGAAGGAAGTCCTGCCATCTGCAACACGAATGGACCTCGAGGGCATTATGCTGAGTGAAATAAGTCCAAGACAAACACAGTATAAAGTATGCTCTCACTTACTAGTATATGTGGAATACAAAGCTGAGCTCAGTCTCATCGTGAAATCGGGGGTAATCATACTGCTGTGTTGGGAACTGAGCTAGTGCATGTGCTGGGCTTAGCACGGTGCCTGGCCCCTCCTACATGCTCGCTGAATATTAGCTGTTACTATTTATAGGGCATATCAGTTTTCAAACCATTTCATACATGTTAGTTTTATATATCCTTAGAAGAGACAGCCCACGAAGCTTAGGGCCTAGAGCACAAGGGGTTACGTGACTTGCTTGATGCCTGGAGGAGAACGCTTCCCCTAATTCCGTTTTCTTCAAAGGGCTTCTTCCCTAAACAGACTCCCGGGCCTCTCCTCTGCAGCCCTCCCTTCCCCGGAGGCAGAGTGACTTACCTGAGGCTAAATTGGGGAAGAAGAACCGGATGGGCTTGGCTGGCTCTGTCCTTCCTTTGGGGAGTGGCCAGCAGCGAACATGACTCCCCCAGGCCTTCTGCGACTGGGGGTTAGCGGCCAGTTCTGGGTTTCCTCTGCTCACGGGCAGATCTGAGGCTGGCATCTCCACCTAGACTTTCCTGGGGGTGAGGGGCGGGGGCAAGTTGGCTGGCTTCGTTGTCTGTGTGCCAATCGTGGATCCGCCGCCAAGCCGAGTGACAGAAAACCGAGGGGTTTGTGAAACCTCTCTCCACGCGGTCAAGCATGTTGAGTCATCAGATCCACTTTTTCCTTGGAGACACTCTCCCCAGAGCCTTCCACCCGCCCTCCTGCTCCCAGCGTCTTTATCGCCTTGATTATGATTCAAATGGAGACTCAAGTACCAGGCAAACTGTGGCAGGGGCTACCGGTGACCTACTCAAATCTATTCTCTCTCCCCTTAATAACGAAACGTGGGTTTGGGTTCGTTTCGTTGCTGCCTAGAGAGAGGGGATTTGTGTGTGTACCCTGTGACTAAGTTCTGGCTGATAGGCTACACGCAGAAATGCTGTGTGGTGTGTCCAGGAATTCTTAAAGGGAGGAGGCTCGTCCTGCCTTCCTTCTTCCTCGTCCTGTTGCCCAAACTTGGATATGGCCGCTGTGGCTGTGGCTGTGGGTGTCTTCGTACTGTGAGGAGGTCCAGATGCAAGAGCGAGGAAGCTGTGGGCCAGCGAGAGCCTGGCTTCCTGTGACTTGACTGAGCTGCCACACCAGCTCTGAACTGCTAACCTGGAGGCTTCCGTGAGAGAGAAACAACCTTATCTCTGACTTAAGCCACTGTTGTTTTGTTATCAGTCCCATAGAAACAGCCTCAAGCCCTCCTTCCCCGTCCTTTCTCCCCAACCAGACTGCCAGTCTACACCCTTTCATGTCAAACTCGGGAGGGGAGCCAAGATTTCAACAGCAAGTTAAATGTATTTGCAAGGGGGAAATGATTGAGCTTTACATTGGGGGCCAGAGAACTTTAAAAAGATCTATCCTAAGAACAAGGAAGTGGCCAGACGTCTTCACTTGGTGGCTGACAGTCCACAACCAAACTCCTGAATCTCACCCCCCAGGCCCTCGCCCTCTGTCTTCTTCCTCTCTCACTCCCTGGCAGCGTCTCTCACACTGTCCACCTGGCGGACACCAGCCACCTGAAATGTAGCTCCCAGAATTGAGACAATTGGAAGTGAAAAATACACATCACACTTCCAAGACTTCACATGAAAAAAAGAATTTGAAATATCTAGTTCATAGCCTTTTATATTGATCGCATGCTGAAATCATGTTTTCGATAGACCGAGTTAAGTAAAATACATTATTAAAATGTCACCTGTTTCTTTTTTTCTTTCTCTGACGTGGTGACTTGAAAATTTTCAATTACCTCTGGTATATACTGGCACAGTATATTTCTATTGGACAGCAATGACCTCTCAGGCTAAAAAACATGGGGGCCGTCTTTGTGAGATTTTTAAAAAATAAATTTTTATTGATTTCAGAGAGAAAGGGAAAGGGAGAGATAGAAACATCAATGATGAGAGAGAATCATTGATCCGCTGCCTCCTGCAAACCCCCTACTGGGGATCGAGCCTGAAACCTGGACATACGCCCTGACCTGTAACGGAATCGTGACCTCCTGGTTCATACAGAGGTCCATGCTTGACCACTGCGCCATGCTGGCTGGGCTGGAACCATCTTTGATTCCTTTCTCTCCCTTGGCAAATTGTGTAGGCTCTGCCTTCAAAATGGGTCCATAATTCAACTTCTCACCACCTCCATTGTTCTACACACTTTTCACACACACACGTGTGCACCTACCTCTTGTATGGGTATTTGAAACAGCTTCCTAGCTGGTCTCCTTGCCTCCTTCCACACCATATCTGACAGTTTATTTAGCTACCAGAGGCCCAATGCACAAAATTTGTGCAAGAGTAAGCCTGCCTTCCCCCGGCTGCCGGCACCAGCTTCCCTCTGGCACCCGGGACCCGTGGCACCTGGGCCACGTCCTGAACTTCTGGCCTAAAATACAGGGTGTCCCCAACAAATGTATACACACTTTAACCGCTGATGGCTCAATGTTGAAAATGAAATGTGTTTTAACCAACACTGCCTTTCTAATTATTCAGTGTGTGCATACATTTGGGGGACACCCTACGTGTGCCGCTACACGAAACAGGGATCCTTGATCTCACAGGATCCTGGGGCTTCAGGGCAGACACTGTGAGCACAGGCGGTGTGCATGCGG
>NW_005871681.1:231988-275354 GCF_000147115.1 Myotis lucifugus | reverse complement strand
CTATAAGCGCATCATACCCAGAATATACATCAACTCATTATGGGAGCTAACGTATTATTAGAACTGTTTTAGTTTTGTTTTTATATTGGGGAAGTAAAATACTGCACAAATATAGGAACCCTCAACCTAATTTATATAGGATATAAAAACTTAAAAAATCTAGTAAAATTCTCCCATGCTTTGAAAAACAAAGTTCGTGAGAAACTGATATTCATTATTTATAAAAAAAAACTTCAGTTTGCGTGGTTACCAGGCCTCATGGTTGGTTACCTGGCCTCATGGTTGGTTACCTGGCCGGGTGGGTGGTTACCTGGCCGGGTGGGTGGTTACCTGGCGGGGTGGGTGGTTACCTGGCCGCCCGCACCCACTTAGTCTTGGGGCTGCATCATTGGGGAGGTGGCCCCATATTGGGGCTACAGGTGGGGACACGTGACAGGGGCTGTAGCCAGGCCCCTCCTTTGAGATGCGGGGAAATCAAGGCTCAGACAACTTGGGATAAGTACACTGAGGCTACGAAATAAATAAATAAAAAATAACAGCGAAGACCCCAAATTCATGGAGGAACCCGCCCAGGAAGCCAGGGGCTGGGCCCCCACCATCCCGCCCGTCCCCACAGCGACCTCGCGGCCTTCCCCGCGGCTCTGCGGGCTCAACAGCTCGCGGCTGCGACCAGAGAGTCCGAGGGCGGCCGTGCACCTGCCCCCCGGGGAGAAAAGAGAGGAGCGGCGGGCCTACACGCAGCCACCTCCCCGCCCGGCCGCCGCGCCCACGCTCTCGCGAGACTAGCGGCGCGGCGCCCGCGGAAGTGGGCGAGGAAAGCTGTCCGCCGCCACCCGGGGCCGCAGCACTATAGGTCCGGGGGGCGACGAGGGTCTCTGGAGGGGACCAGCGCGAGGCGGCATCCGGGAGAAGGTCCAGGCCACGCCCACAGCGTCCGGGCCCCGCCCACGGCGCCCTGGCCCCGCCCACCGCTGCTGGGCCCCGGCCCCCTGCGGCCGCCCCTCCCTTTGCCCTTCACGGCGCCCGGCCTGCCTGTGGGGCTCCCGCTGCGCCTGGGCAGCCTGCCTCTCCGGGCGCCGGCCTCCTGTCCCCCCCGACTCCGCTGCAGGGCGCGGGCCCGGCGTGTCCCCGGAGCCGCACGTAGAACCTGCTGGTGTAAGTGCGAGGAATGCCGCGGGCCTCCGGGGGCCGAGCCTTCTTTCTATCTATAGCGCCGCTGCACGTCCGATGTGCACCGCAGCTATTCCGGGGGCGACAGCTGCCCCCGCGGCCCCTCTCCCCATTGGTGGCTGCCGACCCCAATTTGGGAACCGGGCGACCTCCCACCTGTTCCCTTGGAAGGACTAAGCCCTTGGGCAGAGGTGCCATTGGAGCCTTCCAGCCCCTTGGCCTGGGCTGGGACTTCACCCCACCCACCTGCCTGATTCCAGACGCAGTGCTTTGGGGATTTTTGTTTGGTGTTTTTTTTTGGGGGGGGGGAGGGGGTGTTTTTTTTTAATTGTAAGAATATAAAACAATATTTTTGCTTCGGTCATATTGTGTTTCAAGGGTCTAAGTAGCTGTCAGTTTGCCTTCTCTGGTCTTATTCATAAGACTCGCTCTTTCTCTTTGCTCTGCGAGGGTGAACCATACTCAGAACATGTAAGTGTGCCTGACAGCCCTGGAGGACTTAAGAGCAGGTTGTTCTCTTTATCCTGACTGGTGTGTGTGTGTGTGTGTGTGTCTCAGGGGCCGCTCACTGGACTCCGGAGTCCTCGTTCTGCAGAAAGGCCTCCAGCCCTCCAGCAGCCAGCATGGGGCACAGTAAGCAGATCCGAATTTTACTCCTGAACGACATGGAGAGGCTGGAAAAGACCCTCTTCCGAGTTGAGCAAGGTCAGTGGCCAGTTGTTGGATTCGCTGTGCGTCTTTGAGTTTTTTAATTCGTTGTCAGATTCCATTTTTTAAAACTTGAAGGTGGATGTAATTTCCAGGGACCCTTTGAAACTTGATTTGGACGGAGACCGTGCTGTGTTCTAAGTGTCAGTAATGAAAGTCGATTGTCGTTGAAAAGATTTGGTATCAGCCCATTTTCCTTTGCATGCAAACTTCCCCTTAACACAGAAGTTGGTAAATTAATTCCTATGTATTTTTTTTCTTTGCCTGTAGCTGTAGTTTTACTCACTTATAGCTCCTACTCTTTTCCTTTACTGGAATTTTGAATTAGCAAAACAGATCACAGCAAAAAGTGAACTATTATTTATGTTTATCCAAAGCCTCTCAACTATGGAGAAGGTAAAAGCTGAAAATAATTTTTTGCCAAATAAAAAGTGAAGTGACTGATCCGATTATGGTGAAATACATTTGAGCTTTTTAAAAGATCAAATTATATTTCCATAAGACTAATTCTGTACATGCTTTATTTTCTTAGACTTTTCAATTTTTAAGCATCAAAAAACATTTCACACTCATTTCTGTTCATGTAATCTGTGAAGTAGAAGTTTCATGTATGGAAAATAAAATGCGACCCCTTTTATTCATGTACCAACTGGACACTTACTGGTAAACATGTTGAAGGAGTTATTCCCCTCAATATCTCCAGTTAAATGTTTGAAAAAATGTCAACCATCAGATGTGTTACCTCCGTGCCAAATCTTCTTCTTCTGCCTTTGGCATCACCAGGCACTCACTCCATTTTTGGCTTTCCTGACTCTGCACTTTTCCGGTTTTGATTTTTTTTTCTACCCTCTTGAGCAAGCATGTCAAACTCACAGCCTTCGGGCCGCATGTGGCCCATAACCAATATTTTTGTGGCCCAGACAATGTAACAGTATATAAGAAACGTTCTAATAAAAATTTCGTAACTTAACTTTTACAATATCCTGTTATACATAATTAATAACAAACTACACCGTTCGCTAATGACGGATGACTATAATCACGTTGCCTTCATTTCCCTTACGCGCCTTACGCGCAGGCGCACCATTTCTCCCCACTAATACTAGCAGCGAATATTTTAGCAGCCGATGGCCACGCCGTTAGTCTTGGACTGACTTGTGTGGTGTGCGCAACAGGAAATATTTCGCTTTCGGAGAACAAGAAAAATAGGTTTATTGGCGTGACGCTTATTAATTTGTGCAGTTATTCAGTGTCTGTTAAGTGGATGTTCAAGAAAAAATATTAATTTCTATTAAAAAGTTCTATTATTTTATGTTAACGGTGACTCATTTATTTCAGCCCTTTGTATTCAGCATGTCTCTATTGAGATAAACCTGCGTTTCTATGAAAATGGAAGCTTTTGGTTTTGGGGGGCCCACATACACAGAAACCTTGTTTATTTGGCCCATCTTAGCCTTTGAGTTTGACACGCTTGCTCTTGAGTATTTCTGTCAACGTGGTGGTGTCTCCTGCTGTGCCCTCTCGTCCCCATTTTGATTAATTGTGCGTATCTGCAGGGGATCCTGCTTGAGTTGTCCCTTCTCCTGCCTCAAAGGTTTGACACCCTCAGGGCTCCCTGGGAAGAAGGGCCGGGGCTCTGCCTGCCGCTGGGAGCTGGCCAGTCTCAGGGCGAGAGGAGGGAGCTAGGAAGTGCCTGGCTCGTCTGCTCACAGCCTGTGGGACTGCGGGGAGTCACATTCGTTCTGAACATCGATTCTTCATCTGTGATGTGAAGGGCTTGCCTTGCTCTCCCACCAGCCCGGGCTTTGAGGCTCCAAACCAATCATAGGTGACTTCCCGGTCCTAAGTCGATGGAAGGCGTTGGTATCGCCACACCTGTCTCTTCCGGCCCTCGGTCCTCGGCTTCAGCCTGGATTAGGCGACAGCGGGCCTTCGGTAGCTCCTCTTGGACGTGCCTAAATCCCAGTCCACAGCCGCCGCTCCCCATTCTCAACCCTTTACTTCCCAGGTCCCTGGCTGATTTTTAGGGATGTCTCCATTTCCCTGGTTTCCAAGGCGACTCTTCTTTGACGATTTCTTTCTCCTTAACTGCAATCTCCCTTTAAACCGTACGGTTTCTTTCCCCACATCTCTGCTTGCCCGTCTGTGTCTCTCCCACATGCCTGACTACGCCTGCTGGAATCGTCTTCTCCTAATCAGCTCTTCCCTTTTTATTCACCGGCATCTATGAAGTCACACTGAAACGCCCCGCCTGGCCCCCGAGGCGGTCTGTCACGAAGGCACCGGCCCTGCCACGCCTGTGTCCTTGCTCCCCGTGATCAGTGGCCTGCGCGTGTGCGGTTCCCCGGTGAATTCCCTCCCCGGGGGCTTCCTCCTGCTTGTCCTGACACGTCCCCTCCTTGGGGTCCCCCCAGGTTTAGTAAATCCCTTTCCTGCCCTTCCCCGTGGTGCCCACCTCTCAGCTTTCGGCTGGAACCCACCCCTCCGGGAAGTTACCGCTGTCTTTGATTTCCGATAACACAATGGGCGCGGAACGATGACGTGCCGAACCGTGTAGCCGTGTCTGAAAGCGTGTTAGTCTCAGAGTGTCCGACGGGAGTGAATGGTGTGAGGCAGGGACAGGGTGACAAGCCCCACGGACAGCGGTCAGTAGGTCTCAGCTGCTGAATTGCTCTCCCCCAGGTCGAGCAGCAAACATTGGAAACCCAGCCAAGCTGCTGACCCGCCTGTGAAGGGTTTGTGAACCAGAGCGATGTGGTTGACTCTAACTCTAGTGAAAATCAGTAATTCACCCAGATGACCTAAGGGGGATATATCTGCCCTGGCCGGTTGGCTCCATGGATAGAGCATCGGCCTGAGGACTGTGAAGGGTCCCAGGTTCGATTCCGGTCAGGGCACATGCCTGGGTTTCGGGCTCGATCCCCAGTACGGGGCGTGCAGGAGGCAGCTGATCTGTCATCATTGATGTTTCTCTCTCTTTCCCTCTCATTTCCTCTCTGAAAATAAATAAATAAATAAGGATATATCCAATGTTTTTGTGCAGTAACGATGTGATCATATTATTTTAGAAAACAGTTGTGATGTGGAAAATGAGAGAAGAGCATTGGACAGAGGACATCATTGAGAAAGCTGTTTTAAAAGCACACCCAGTTAAAGGGAAGGATTTTCCTACATCAGACTTGGAAAAGAAGGGACAGAGCAGGAGACATTTTAAGAGGCATAGGACTTGGCAGCCAAGCAGGTATGGAAAAGGACAACCTGGCAGTTTTTGGTTCTTTCATCTTTAATTGGTCACCAAGTCTTTCTTCATGTTTCTTTCCTTTTCATGGTTCCCTAACGAAGGATTCCAAGCACAAGACCAAATAACCACCTTTTCTAGCCAAATCCGGGCCTTTCCCTGTCTTCCTATCGCGTTTAGTGGCAGAATAATGAACAAAACCAGGGCTCCCCATACCTGGACGCCTTCCGTCCTTTGTGTAGGTCAGCAGTTTTCAGCTTTTGCTGTGTAAATGGAGTGTGGACAAGAGAGAAAAGTGAGTTGACAGTAACAGTGTAACCGGTCCCCTCGCTGGTCGCCTGCAGGAGGGCTGCTGGTTGGGGACTAAGATAGCCTCGTCATGTGCGCTGTGACCGGAGCTAATTTTAGCCGGCGTGCGGTTAGCTATGGAGTCTGACACCCTCCGGGTGTTCTAAGGCTTCACTTACTGTCTGAGAAGTTTTGTTCCAGGCGCTACGGACTGTGCACCCTTGGGGGGAAGCACTGATCTGTCTATTGGGTTATAGAAAGAAACTATAGATTCATCTTGCTTTTTTGTTTGTTTTTCCTCTCTCTCTCTCTCTCTCTCTCTCTCTCTCTCCTCCCATACCTACCTATCTATATTTGTGTTTCTTAAATATATTTTTATTGATTTCAGAGAGAAAGCGAGAGGGAGAGAGAGATAGAAACATCAATCACGAGAGAGAAGCATTGACCAGCTGCCTCCTGCACGCCCCCCACTGGGGATGGGGCTGCAACCTGGGCATGTGCCCTGGCCAGGAATCAAACCAGCAACCTTCTGGTACCTGGGACAGTGCCCAACCAACCGAGCCACACTGGCCAGGCGCAGGCCATATGCTTTCTGCTGCGGCTACTCAGCTCCGCCCTTGTCCCGGGAAAGCAGCCACAGCCTCGTCCATAAATGCACGGGCGTGGCCGTCGCCCAGTCGCACTGTACAGACACGGGGGGTAGGTAGGCTGACGTTTGCCGGCCTTGCTATGTGGTGAGAGCATTTTGAACATGTATGTTAGTAACACTTCTATCAACAGGCTTGACCCATATAAATGAGTGCCTTTCCACTTTAAAAAGTCGATAAAGTTTTCTAGTCTGTTTACAACCTTCCAAATAAGGAATTTCAGTTGCTTTTCAAATCATCTGTTTAGTATATAACTATGGACCATCTTCTGGTGAGCTTGTAGAAACAATTGGTGCATGTCAGGGAAAATATATAGATTTACTAGCACCTTTCAACAAAAACCTGTACGTAACCGGTGAACGGGACTGAAAGGGAACGCCATGGAGAGGACGCAGAGCCGCCAGGGGCGTCTGCCGTGTGGGCGTGGGTGTCTTTCTGTGGCATTTTTCCAAATCTGAGGCCATTCAACCAAGTGTCCCAATGAACAGAACTGGGAGTCTTTAAATTACTTTATCAAAAGGTGTTTAAAACTGATGACATGTACTTAACCCCATTTCTTCCAGAGACAGATCTGATCCATATTAACTATCAGTGACAGCTCGGATTTTCCCATCTGTTCATAAATAACATTAGCTCTTTAAAATATTGTTTACTTGTCTCTTATCTTGCTGTCTTATAATGTACATAATCTATGAAATCCTCAGACATGTATGTTACACGGAAAAATAAATATCCATGTTTGGAGAATGCTTTTCTGGAGACAGACCGCAGATCCAGATGCCGGGTTAGCGTGTTTGGATGCCTTCACCTTTGTGCTGGGTCCTTGTGTCATCATCAGAGCAATGTTTGCACAAGCTGAGGGGACAGGTTGTCTACATCCGCCCAGACAGCCGGTGTCTGCAGCTTGTCTGTGTTCCGAAGGGCACGTTTCCTCTGGGAGGGATTCGGTCATTCCCGCAGAGACGTAGCTATGCAGGATTCGCACAGTCACTGCGCATTGAAACTTCAGATTTCAGGCCTTCAGACGATTACTTCTCAGTCTGTCTTCATAAGCGTCGTGTAGAAAGGCTTAGTAACCACCCCGAGGAGCGGGATGTAGGCAGTGCTTTGCTGGAATCGCTCGCGTGGCTCAGAGCGCTGATGGGGCCTTGTCCCCGGTCAGGGATGTCGGGTTGATAGCTTGAGAGGGTCCGTGTCCGACTGGTGAGACCAGGAGGTCAGCTCCTCATCACCCCACTACCACCCCCGCACCCCCAGCCCAGCCACTTCCTAACCCTCTTCCCCCCCCCCCTCTGGATTCAAGCAACATCAACAGGTATCAGGGGCTCGGATGCCTCTACAACTCCTGTTCGAGCCCCACTTCTTCCTCTCTAGAGGGGGCTCCTCTCCGGGAGGCCTGGCTTTCTCCGGATGGTGAGGTAGCTGGGCCATGACACCCCCCACACATGCCATACACTCGGACACCCAGACACGCACTTCTCAGTTGGTTGCAGTTTAAAAAATACCAGCGGAGGTCTCGGGGTGCATGCCCCCCACTGAACAGTCAGTTCGGGGCTGGGGGTTGGGGGGGGGTGGTATCAAATGGGGTCATGTAAGAACTCGCATACCCCAGCGTAGCCGTGCGAGTAGGGATCCGTGTCCAGGGCAGAGGGCGGGCGCAGTGCAGAGCGGACAGTCCTGCGACGGGCACTGATGCTAAAATGTGAAATTGAGCGGAATCGGGAGGCAGCGTCGTTCCCAAGACAGCATCACGTCTGTGGCGTTCCGTTGACCATCGCTGAGAAACCGCGGTTTTGTGATACTTGCACGAAAAGCTCTATTGCGCCAGTGCGGTCCTTCAAGTCCTGCAATGATGTGCTTTTCCTTTAGGGTTTGAGCTGCAGTTTCGATTAGGCCCAACGCTCCAGGGAAAAGCAGTCACTGTGCATACCAACTACCCCTTTCCCGGGCAAGCGTTTCATCGAGAAAAATTCCGCCCCCTGGAATGGGAGCATCCGTCCGGCAGAGAGGATGACTCTGACAAACACTGTGCCCTCCACCTCCAGCAGGCGGGCTCCTTCCACTACTACTTCCTCCAAGGGTGAGCGGTTCCCAGCGTGGAAAAGGAGCTTCACTTACTCTCTCGCTTAAATGTGTAGAAAGTTGCCTGATTAACCATGGCGTTGCAGCTTTGACAGGGATTTCTTGAGATGCAAATAGAAAATGGCTCTTCTAGAAAGTGATTGGAAGGCTCATTGCAGATTCAAAGTATTATTATTATTTCATTTTAAAATGTGTTTGGATTGACTTGAGAGAGAGAGGAAGGGAGAGGGGGAGAGAGAGAGAAACATCGCTGAGAGAGAAACATGGATCGGCTGCCTCCTGCATGCCCCCTACTGGGGATCGAGCCTGCAACCCGGGCATGTGCACCAACGGGGAATCAAACCAGCAACCTCTTCGGTGCATGGGATGTGCTCAACCAACTGAGCCACACCGGCCATGCACTATTATTATTATTTAAAATAACAGCTTAAATACCCTAGACTTTCCGTACAACCTGATGTTAGGATGCTACTTACTCGAGTGCTCTTGTTATCACGGACAGATTTTAGGACACTTATTTTTTTCTTAAAGCAGCATTATTGGACATATTATATTATTATGTAAAGATTGGAAAAGGATAAAACGTGGCTTTTCGTTGAGCTTTATTACAACTTTTTAAGTGGTTTTATGTGCTTGGAGATATACTATTAAATGGGACAGGCACTTCCAGCTAGAGTCAGACCATGAGATGAAGATTTCCCCCGTCACTGGGTGAGCGTTTCTGTGTGTCTTCTTTCCTTAGGAACGAGAAGAGCGGTGGGGGTTACATCGTGGTGGACCCCATTTTACGGGTCGGTGCTGATGACCGGGTTTTGCCCTTGGACTGTGTCACTCTCCAGACCTTCCTCGCTAAGTGCCTGGGGCCCTTTGATGAGTGGGAAAGCCGGCTGAGGGTCGCGAAGGAATCAGGTACTGTCAGCGTTCTTTCCTTTCTCCTGTTTGACAACAAGTGTAATCGTTGTCTGTGACACAGGTCTCACAGGCTTTGATTCTCCTTTTCATGTTTCTTAGTATATTTAGTAATACAAAGAGATGGGACTAATGTAATTGTTGATGCTTGACCATTTTTTCATGTATAAAACTGACAAATTACATGATTCAACTTAAATGAAGGAACTCTGTGATAAAGTGAGATCATTATTGTTTCTGAGACTTCACTTTGACATACAAAGATGAGCGGTACACTATTAAGATGTGTTGGAAAATGTATTATCATTACATATAACTTTAATTCGACAGATACTGATTACCTGCCTTCTGTGTGGGAGACGTGTATGGAAGGAAGGCTGTCATACATGCAAGAGTAAAATGAAACTTAAGTTGGGTTTTACTCTTCAAATAAGAGGTCATATTAACTTTCTACTTTCAAGTTGACTATGGTGTGAAGAGATAAATGAGAAATTCAATGTCATAACTAACACAAAATACAAGTATCGTGGAGCATTAAAAGTAGGAGAAAGATATGCTGATAAACTTGCTTAGGATGAATTTTCTACATGTAAATCTATCCATTCAACAAATATACATCAAGCCCCTAATGGTAACAGACACTGCGTGTGATTTTTTCACTTACACCATCGCATTATCTCTGTCTGTGTATGAAGACACTGATGCCCTGGGAGACTTCAGTGAACTTGCTTGAAGCTGCCTGTGGTAGAGCTTGGATTTGAACCCAGGCATTTGCCTCCTTTCTGGTACCACAGTCACCTTCAACTAATGTTTAGAATTACTTAAGGAGTTGTATTTTGCTTAGTTTCGGTGTTGTTTTCCTTCCGGTGATCTGTGTTTACTTTCTTGCGCTGCAGGTTACAACATGATTCATCTTACGCCGCTGCAGACCCTCGGACAATCGCGGTCATGCTACTCCCTTGCTAATCAGCTGGAATTAAACCCTGATTTCTCAAGACCCAATAAAAAGTACACTTGGGACGATGTCGGGCAGCTAGTGCAAAAACTGAAAAAGGAGTGGAACATTCTTTGCATTACCGACGTTGTCTACAATCACACTGGTAAGAGCTTCGTTAACCGCTGTGCATTTTGACGAAAATATATTCTAGTTATTTCATTCCTGGCCGTTTCATATAACATTGGAAACACAAATGACGCTTAGGTATCCTTCGATTTTAAAAACAACCTTATATGATACCATTTTTTCTTTAAAAGAAAACTAAAGTGTTGGTTGAATATATATAATCAGTATGTGAGTATCTGGGCGTAAACCAAGGAAGGGAATTTTGTAAATCAAGGAGGGACTGATCGGGAAAGGCAGATGCAGGGGTTGGAAGGGATGAAGACGGAACATAACAGGAAGTTCAGCGGTTAGGAGGGTGGGTACCCTCGGCCGAGGGCCTGGTGCAGTGGGTTGCAGTGTGGGGAGACGGTGGAGGCAGCAGATACGGGACGGACTTTCAAGACATTTGTTCTCGCTACTAAGAGACTGTGCAGAAGTTAGAGAAGGAGGTTTTTAGACAACATGTGTGCTTGTCTGTAGTCTCAGCTTTGGAGGGATAAGAGCGTATTTGAAGATGGAGAGGAAGGAACCTCACCTCCCCTCACCTCATTCCCCCCAAAAATACCCGGGGAGAAATGAGTCTGTAGGAAAAAGGGGCGTCCACAACCTTTTGACTCTTAAAGTTAAGGTAAGCGAGAGAGCCCCGAGGTTAGGTGGGATGGAGAAGGGCCCTGTCGCTCAGGAGACGGGAAGGGGGAGAAAACACATGGAAAGGGGACTGTTCTCCCGCCCTGGACCTCTCACAGCCGACACCGAGCAGCCCAGACCCCAGCTGAAGGCACAGGTGACTCTGCCCACAGAGGCCAGGGGACTTGATGTCGGGCTGGAGCCCAGACGAGAAAGATGTCCTTCAGACTTTGAAAGAGCATTTTATGGTCGACTCAAGGACCATCAGAAAGGTCGTGACCCTCAAAGGACATGCCCTTTGTCACCTCCCACCACGACAGCAAGCGTGTTATTACAGCAGCGTTAGATCAGCGTGGCGTCCTATCTGCTCCCACTAAAAATGCCCACAACAGAAAAGCACCACAGATGGTGAAGTGGGTGGTGGGATGTGTATCCCAGACACACGTACTAGTGTTTTCCCAGCACAGCATCAGCACAAGGCACTGATGTCTCACGTGTCAGACAACGAGCGGTCGACGGCGACGTCGTTTTTCACCTTTAAACCTAGGGCAGCTACTGACTTCGGTCTATTACAAGCTCTTCCCTTACGTTTCCTTCTTCCTGAAGCTACGAACAGCAGATGGATCCAGGCCCACCCGGAGAGCGCCTACAACCTGGTGAACTCTCCGCACCTGAAGCCCGCCTGGGTCCTGGACCGAGCCCTGTGGCACCTCTCCTGCGACGTGGCCGCCGGGAGATACCGAGACAGGGGGGTGCCCGCGCTGGTCGAGAACGAGCATCACATGCATGTCAGTATGTATGGGGCTCCGCAGCCCCGCACACGGTCCCCACAAACTCCACGCGTGGCCGAACGTCGTTTACGACCGGCCTTTTGATACGCGCAATGACATCTGCTTAAAAGGCTTTAAAAATACGCACCTGTGTTTTAACTATTGGCCATTTTTCAGTGCATCCGGAAAATCATTTGGGAGGACGTTTTCCCAAAGATCCAGCTCTGGGAATTTTTCCAAGTGGACGTTGACAAAGCCGTTGAGCAATTCCGAGGACTCCTTACACAAGGTACAGCACACACACCAGTGCGCCTGTCGGGTTTCTGAAATGTAACCTTACTCTTCTTTCCCCGCGTTAACCCTTTCGTAGATGTGTGGTTATGTGGTATTTGTGTTGTTTTGATCAACTGTGAAACTATGCTTTGGGGAGCTCTCTGATAGTTAGCAGAGACGATCGGAGGGCAGGTCATAATCATATATAACCTCATCCTTGCCTTTGGGGACTGTGTCTGTCCCTTGGTTCCTTAGTACAATGCTCAGAACACAGAAAGGAGATTTTGAGACTCTATATTTTATCTTATTTTGTTTGTGCTTTTATAAGCCATTTCTTTTCTAAAAAAATATGTTTTTATTGATTTCAGAGAGGAAGGGAGAGGGAAAGCGAGAGATAGAAACATCAATGATGAGAGAGAATCATGGATTGGCTGCCTCCTGCACACCCCACACTGGGGATCGAGCCTGCAACCCCGGCATGTGCCCTGACCGGGAATCGAACCCTGACCTCCTGGTCCATAGGCCAATGCTCAACCACTGAGCTACGCTGGCTGGGCCATAAGCCATTTGTATGTCTCTTTAGAATAAGCCAGATATTAGTTAGTTCATGTAAAATCACATGATTTTATGTGCTTAGAGATATACTGTGAATCAGAAACACCTTCCAGAAAAGGAATGAAAAGTCACCCCACAGAATACTGTTTACTCTCACTCTATAAGGAATGTGCTTGTTGGGGGAAAAGAGAAAAGTATGAAAACAAACCTGTGTGGAAAGAAAGTCAGGTGGTTAGTGAGACGGACAGTAGAAGAGAAAGCAACCTTCGGGGAGAAGAGCTCCTGGGGTTGTGTGTTTGCTCTAAAATAATATGTAGAGCCGAAACCGGTTTGGCTCAGTGGATGGAGCGTCGGCCTGCGGACTGAAGGGTCCCGGGTTCGATTCCGGCCAAGGGCATGTACCTGGGTTGCGGGCACATCTCCAGTGGGGGGTGTGCCGGAGGCAGCTGGTCGATGTTTCTCTCTCATCGATGTTTCTAACTATCTCTCTCCCTTCCTCTCTGTAAAAAATCAATAAAATATATTTAAAAAAATAAATAAATAAAATAAAATAAAATAATATATAGAATAAGTGAGTGCTGGCGGAGGCAGGAAAGTGGGCCTGGGGTCGAACTGATAGGAATCCCTGCGTTTCTTCTTCCGTGATGCTATTTTCTCCCAATCTCTCTCTGTCTCTCTATCTCTATGTCTCTTTTCCTCCATGTGTGCATGTGTGTGCATGTGTGTTGGGTGGTCTGCATGTGTGTGTGTGTGTGTGTTGGCTGGTGTGCACATGTATGTTGGGTGGCGTGCAGGAGGTTGGAAGGGGGGCAGGAAGGGTGTTTGTGAAATAAACGTTTGTTTTATTGCCTATGAAAAGCATCACAGCCAAAACCGGTTTGGCTCAGTGGATAGAGCATCGGCCTGCGGACTGAAAGGTCCCAGGTTCGATTCTGGTCAAGGGCATGTAGCTTGGTTGCGGGCACATCCCCAGTGGGGGGTGTGCAGGAGGCAGCTGATCGATGTTTCTCTCTCATCGATGTTTCTGACTCTCTGTCTCTCTCCCTTCCTCTCTGTAAAAAATCAATAAAATATATTTAAAAAAAAAAAGAAAAAGAAAAGCATCACAAACTAAAAATGTGGAGTCAGTAAGAGTTCATCTCCTTGTGGGCATTTGCATTGAGGATGATGTTGCCTTTTCTTTCTCAGGAAATAGGAAAGTAGCAACCCCACCTGATGCCCAGCGGCACCTGGAGATTATCCAGGACCCCCAGTACCGGCGGCTGGGCTGTGCCGTGGACATGAACCTCGCACTGGCCACCTTCATACCCCACAAGTATGTTGTGTGTTCTGTGCAATAGAGAATAAGCCCCACCCTGGCCAGCAGGGCTCAGTGGATAGCGTGTCGGCCTGCAGACCCTAAGGGTCTCAGGTTCGATTCCGGTCAAGGGCATGTACCTTGGTTGCGGGCACAACCCCAGTAGGGGATGTGCAGGAGGCAGCTCATCGATGTTTCTCTCTCATCGATGTTTCTAACTCTATCCCTCTCCCTCCTCTATGTAAAAAATCAATAAAATATATTTAAATAAAAAAAGAATCTATGACCCTTGGTAGAAATTATCTTTTCATTTCATTAAAAAAAATTATTTTTACTTTAAATAATATTGTATTTTCCAATTACAGTTCACATACAATCTTACATTAACTTTAGGTGTGCAGACCCATGATTCGATATTGATATAGCTCACTCCGTGGTCACCCTGATAAATCCAGCACCGCCTGGGCCCATACAGAGTCCTACAGTACTGTTGACTGTATTCCCCATGCTGTACTCTACGTCCCCGTGACGACTCTGTAGCTACCAACTTGCACTTCTCCATCCCGTCACCTTTGTCACCAACCCCCAGGAACATTTTCAACGTAGGATGTGTAACAGCGTGAACGAACAGGCTTGTGTCGCTCTCTCTGCTCTAGCAACGGGCCGGCCGCGATTGACGAATGCTGTGACTGGTTCCGGAAGAGAATCGAGGAATTAAATGCAGAGAAACGCCAACTCGTCAACTCTCATCAGGAGCAGGTTTGGCCTGTTGTTGCGCTGCCGTTGGTCTCCGAATCGCAATACCGGCTATTGTTGTTGCTATGACGTTAACATCATTTAATGTTTTCCAGGCGGTTAATTGCGTTTTGGGAAATGTGTTTTATGAGCGACTGGCTGGCCATGGTCCCAAACTAGGACCCATCACGAAGAAAGACCCTTTAGTTACCAGGTATTCTGTTTTTGTTTTCTTCTCATTGAAAGTTAAAAGTGGGCCCTGGCCGGTTTGGCTCAGTGGGTAGAGTGTCGGCCTGTGGACTGAAGGGTCCTGGGTTTGATTCCGGTCAAGGGCACATGCCCGGGTTGTGGGCTCGATCCCCAGTGCGGGGCATGCAGGAGGCAGCCAATCAATGAGTCTCTCTCATCATAGAGGTTTCTATCTCTCTCTCCCTCTCCCTTCCTCTCTGAAATCAATAAAAATATATTTTTTAAAAATTAGAAGTGGTACTTAGCTTTTCAAGTGAGCCTGAATGTTCCCTTTCATGCCTGACTTCCAGAGCATTTCTTCAATGGCAGTGGAAGCGCTGATTGGGCGACTGGGCTTGCTATTCATTCATTCTGTTGGGCAGATCTTTAGTTAGAGACGCTATCTCAGTGTAAACCACTGTACAATCACTTACATTCATGTCACGGAGGACTGCACACTTACCATTTCCGTGTCACTCAAACGGAGCAAGCATTCAGCTCCTTTTACGTGATGTGCGGCATCGGCTAGGCCAGTGGTCGGCAAACCGTGGCTCGGCAAACCGCGGCTCGCTAGCCACATGCGGCTCTTTGGCCCCTTGAGCGTGGCTCTTGAGCGTGGCTCTTCCACAAAATACCGACTTCTGCGCATGGGCCACGAAGTTTCAATCGCACTGTACGTGCGCGCCTGCACGTGGTATTTTGTGGAAGAGCCACGCTCAAGGGGCCAAAGAGCCGCATGTGGCTCGTGAGCCGAGGTTTGCCAACCATGGGGCTAGGTGACTAACGTGGAGCAAAAACTCGGTACCTCCGTGACTTTATTAGTCAGTTAGGAGACCTTGTGAGCTATTAGTCACCGCGCTGACCAGATCCGTTATAACGGCACCTCTCGCCCCTCAGATTCTACGAGCTTTACTCCCAAACTCTGCTGCGGACTTTTCACCGGCATTGACATTTATCTCCTATGAATGGTGCCCAATGAGCCTCACTTGTTCTGCCCACGAGGGAGGAGCTTGAAGGCTCACGTGCTCACTCACACCCTCTCCTCAGAGTTTCTCCGCGTGGATTTCACAGTTCCTCCTGTCGCCCCAGGTACTTCACGTTCCCGTTTGAAGAAGCGAGCCTGTCGGCGGAGGAAGCCGTGATCCACCTCCCGGACAAAGCCTGCTTCCTGATGGCGCACAACGGGTGGGTCATGGGGGACGACCCCCTTCGGAACTTCGCCGAACCAGGTGTGTGCGCACCTTTGCTGCTCCTCTGTGGCCAGGGACAGGAAGCTCCTGGCAAACACGAAACAGGGGCCATTTTACCCAGTGTTTTCCTCGCTAGGCTAGTGGTTTATAAACTACTTCATCACAGAGGGACCAGAGGGCAGACGGTTTGAGAGAACAGGATGATGAAAAGGATGGATTCGGCTTTCTCCTCCTCCCCCTCCTCTCCCCTCCTCCACCAGACGGCTCCTATAGATCTGTTCCCTGGGATTGCGCATAAGATTGTATTTTTGCAAAAATGTATGCTATAGCATTTTTAAAAGGCATTTGGGACCACAGCTGTCACAGTTGTGTTGTCTTAGGAGATATGTGCACTCATTGGCCAGAGGAGTAAAGTCTTCGAGCAGCAGTTTTCAACCAGGAACTAACCACCTCCGGCTCCCTCTCATGGAGCCCTGACACCTTATTTCTCAGCAGCTGTTGGTTGTTGCCGGGAGCAACTGACAGGGAACCCATCCATATATGTATTTTTCAACATTTCAGAACGAGAAGTCTGCTTTCATGACCGTCAGATTAATTTAAAGATCTCACTTAAAAGCAAAAAGGATGTAACCTGGGGCGTAAGCGTCTCCGCCAGCTCCTTTCTGGCCATCGTACGTGAAACGTAAATAAAGCATCCTGCTATGTCATGGCCTGAATGTCACCTATTGCCAACGTGGGTGCAAGGCGGGGACGGAGCTTCCGATGGGCTTGGTGGAACTGTAGCTTGAAAGGCCAGTGATACTGCCATTGCTGTTTTCCTTTAAGAAGTAGCTTGATTTTTTGACATCCAGCCCACATTTTTAGAAGAGACTAGGAGCTAGCATTCTTGCAAAGCCGATGAGATGTCAATTCATACAAATTTTTGAAAACTTTATCCCAAGCCACGCGAGGTATAATCTTAACCAGAATGTCCGTGGCTGTGGTAGAAATAGCCCACAGGGTGTAAAAACAACAGCGTCTCCCTGGCGTCGGCATCTCCCTTCGACGTCTTGGGTCACCGAAGGCACGCTCTTTCCTTCCAGGCTCCAACGTGTATCTCCGGAGGGAGCTGATCTGCTGGGGAGACAGCGTGAAGCTGCGCTACGGGCAGAAGCCGGAGGACTGCCCGTACCTCTGGGCCCACATGAGGAAGTACACGGAGATCACCGCCACGCACTTCCAGGGGGTGCGGCTGGACAACTGCCACTCCACGCCGCTCCACGTGGCCGAGGTACGGCGGCAGCTCGTCTCCATCACAAGGAGGCCCCGCACCTCCTGGCTCCCTGGATAGAGTGCATGTGCGCTTCCATGCGCGCCTGGATTTAAAACCTCTGCACAATTTGCATAATTCTTTTTTCTTTTGTTAATCCTCACCCGAGGGTATTTTTCCATTGATCTTTAGGGAGAGTGGAAGAGAGAGGGAGAGACAGAGAGAAACATCGATGTGAGAGACACACATCAGTTGTTTGCCTCCTGCACGTGCCCTGACCAGGACCTGGGCTGGGAGGAGCCTGCAACCAATTGTGCCCTTGACCGAATCGAGCCCGGGTCCCTTTGCTCGGCAGGCCGACGCTCTGTCCACTGAGCCAAACTGGCTAGGGCACAGTTTGCACAATTCTAACCGCATCTTTTGACGTGTTATTATGGAATACTGAGCGATAAAATGTTAGAGTTAATATTTTTATTCTAATTTAGGGAAACAGAAAGTCTCTAGGACCCTACTTGTTAGCTGATAGAATTTCAAGTACTTATTAACCTTTGTGCAAACACTATGTCGGAAATTTTGGAAGCGGACTGATTGTGGGTTAGGCAGTTATCACGTCCGCAGGAACAGCTGTCTGCGGCGAGTCAGTCGCTCTGCTCTGTGCCACACCTGCGTGCCCCACACAGGGACTCCATCAGGGACACACACACACACACACACACACAAGCAGGGGAAAGCCTAGCAGAACTGCAGGGCAATGGTCTATCTTTTTTCCCTTTCGTGTCCCTATTATCTTTACAAAATCTAACCTTCCTTTGAACTCTTTCATTCTCTTTTTTTAAAAAATAAATATTTTTAATGATTTCAGAGAGGAAAGAAGAGGGAGAGAGAGAGAAAAAACAACAACATCAATGATGAGAGAGAATCAAGGATCAGCTGCCTCCTGCACGCCCCACACAGGATCGAGCCTGTAACCCGGGCACGTGCCCTGACGGGAAGTGGAGCCGTGACCTTCTGGTTCCTAGGTTGATGCTCAAGCACTGAGCCCCGCCGGCCGGGCAGTTTCATTCTCTTTCTATGTTCTCTGGTTTGTTGGGAATATCGGCCTGTTTTATTTATTTTTTTACATGTGCATTAAACGTCTTTGGAATTGCCTCCTGCGTTCCCACCTTGTCTTCCAATGGTCTTTTCCTGTCGAGTCCGCGCCCAGGCTCGCCCCTCCGCTCTCCTCCCGTCTTGTTTTCTCTCCCGGTGACATTTCTGACTCTGCCTTTTGCAGTACATGCTGGACGCCGCCCGGAAACTGCAGCCCAACCTGTACGTGGTGGCGGAGCTGTTCACCGGGAGCGAGGAGCTGGACAACATCTTCGTCACCAGGCTGGGCATCAGCTCCCTGATCAGAGGTGGGCTTGCGGACGCGGGTGACAAGGCCTTGCAGAGCCCTCCATGAAGGCTTAATAGCTTTCAGCACAGCGCATGTCCTTTCAAATATTCCACACAGAATTCCCCAATGTAACACAGTCTGGTTTGGTTTTGTTTCTTTTTTGTTTTTGTTTTTGTTTTTTTTTCAGTAAAAATTTCCACTGTGAGGAAAAATATTTTATTTTTTTAATATGTTTTTATTGATTTATCAATCGACTGCCTCCTGCACACCCCCTACTGGGGATCAAGCCCACAACCCTGGCACATGCCCTGACTGGGAATTGAACCGTGACCTCGTGGTTCATGGGTCGATGGTCAACCACTGAGCCACACTGGCCGGGTGGTAAAATATTTTAAACTGAAAGACCAGGGCGATGCATCGATGACTCCTGAACAAAACCGTTTTGTTGTTGTTGAAAATATACAAATCTGTTTTTCCTCTTGACTACCTAGATATACGATAGAATCCTTAGATTTTTATCTAACCAACCTCCTAATAAACAACGCATGCTCCGTTTTATCTACATGAGCCATTTTCCCAGTTAAATTATCGAGTAGATACATTTTTGGTCACTTAAGCCAGTGGACATTTGTTTAAATGTTTAAAGCAGTTTTTAAAAAAATATATTTTTTTTATTGATTTCAGAGAGAGGAAGGGAGAGGGAGAGAGAGAGAGAAACATCAATGATGAGAGAGAATCATGAACCGGCTGCCTCCTGCACCCCCCACACTGGGGATCGAGCCCGCAACCCAGGCCTGTGCGCTGACCGGGAATCGAACCTGGGACCCTTCAGTCAGCAGGCCAAGCCAGCTAGGGCTAAAGCAGCTGTATGGTTGGTAATATTCATGTGGCCTTCTTTGGAAAGTCGGGCATGATGGGAAATCTAGCCTCGGACATTAACCACGAAGACTAAACAGCCGTCTCGCTTCGCAGAGGCCATGAGTGCGCATAACAGTCACGAGGAGGGCCGGCTGGTGTACCGCTACGGCGGCGAGCCCGTGGGCTCCTTCGTCCAGCCCTGCCTGCGGCCCCTGATGCCGGCCATCGCCCACGCCCTGTTCATGGACATCACCCACGACAACGAGTGTCCCATCGTGGTGAGCGCCCCACCTCAGTCTCGCATGTTTCGATGTTGCGTTCTCCGCTGTTTAGTGGCAGTAACGTCCACGGACTTCGAAAGAGGGTTAGGTTCACAGGTGACTGTGGGACGTGGTGCTTAGAACGTCTGGTGATTTGTTCTAAAGCAAAGTGAGGCATCTTAGAGAACGTATTTTTGTAATTGTCCTTTTACTTCGTGATGCTGTCAGACGGCCCTTTGCATTGGAAAGAAAATTAACTTTGGGTTTTTTGTTTGTTTGTTTGTTTTCTAGCACAGATCCGCCTACGACGCCCTCCCGAGCGCCACAATCGTCTCCATGGCGTGCTGTGCGAGCGGAAGCACCCGGGGCTATGACGAACTGGTGCCTCACCAGGTTGGTTTGTGTGCTGTCTTCAGGTCCACACAGCCCGGCCAGTGTGGCTCAGTGGTTGAGCATGGCTCCGTGAACCAAGCGGTCACGGTTCCATTCCCAGTCAGGACACATGCCCTGGTTGTGGGCTCGATCCCCAGTAGGGGGCGTGCAGGAGGCAACCGATCCATGATTCTCTCTCATCATTGATGTTTCTATCCTTCTCGCCCTCTCCTTTCCTCTCTCTAACATCAATAAAGACATATTTTAAATAAAATAAAATAAAATCCACATGGCCAGCAGCTTTGAGCATTTGTCCCCAAAGTTCTCCTTGTGGCGAAAGTGTCCACGTGTTCTGCCTTCACTCTGTCCAGATTTCAGTGGTGGCCGAAGAGCGGTTTTACACCAAGTGGAACCCCGGGGCATCGCCGTCCGACGCGGGCGAAGTGAACTTCCAGAGCGGGATCCTCGCGGCCAGGCGCGCCATCAACACCCTGCACCAGGAGCTGGGGGCCGGCGGTTTCATCCAGGCAAGACGCGGGTTGTCCACGTTTCTTCCCTGAAGTGCCGTGTCCGCGCGAGTCTCCCGGCCAGAGCGCTGACCTCTCGCTCCTCCTGCGTCGCAGGTGTATGTGGACCAGGTGGACGAGGACATCGTGGCCGTGACCAGACACTCGCCCAGCAGCCATCAGTCCGTGGTGGCCGTGTGCCGGACTGCGTTCAGGAACCCCAAGACTTCCTTCTACAGCAAGGAGGTGCCCCAGATGTGCATCCCCGGTAATGCCGCCTAGACATGTTATTGGGGTCGTAGTCTGTTGCTATATTAGTCCACACTGTGTTACATTACACTGCCGTTGTATATCGCATGTATTACAACCCAGTGACGTGTGCTTGTCGTGGAGAAAAAGAATTCGAGATCTTGGTAATAATTTTGTTTTGTTTTTTAATCCTCACCCAAGGATATGTTTTTCATTGATTCTAGAGAGAGAGAGGAAAGGAGAGGGAGAGAGAGAGAAACATCGATTAGTTGCCTCCTATACACCCGACTGAGATCAAACCCACAACCCGGGCACGTACACTCGAACCAGCTGAGCCACATCGGCCGGGGCGTTTTTGTTTTTTTGTTGTTTTTTTAATTAACTGACTTTTCATCTTTAACTTTCAATTAAGTGGTTTTTAAAACCCCTTTTTCAATTCCTTATTTCAGATGGTTTCTTACGAAATTCTGTTAACATGTTTGCATGCTCCTAGGTAAAATTGAAGAAGTCGTTCTTGAAGCGAGAACTATTGAAAGGAACACAAAGCCTTATAAGAAGGACGAGAAGTCCATCAACGGGATGCCCAACGTCACCGTGGAAACCAGAGAACACATCCAGGTACTGGTGCTCTCCTCCCCGTCCCGTGCTTAGCGTCCAAGGGCGTGGGAATGATTCACTGAGTGGTCGTGTCTCCCTCTGTCCCAAGCTTCACGAGAGTAAGATTGTGAAACAAGCCGGCATCACCACCAAGGGGCCCAACGAGTACATCCAGGAAATCGAATTTGAGAACCTGTCTCCGGGGAGCGTCATCGTGTTCCGGTATGGCAGCGTTCACACCGCCCACCCTGCTTCTGTTCAAAATAGTTTGCATTAATTTTAAGTAACTTACTCTTAGAGATTCACCCGTTTTCCTCTCGTGTTTTCAGAGTGAGTCTCGACCCCCACGCACAGGTCGCGGTTGGGATTCTCCGGAATCACCTGACGCAGTTCAGTCCTCACTTCAAGGCCGGGAGCCTCGTGGTCGACAACTCAGACCCCATATTGCAAGTCCCCTTTGCATCGTAAGTATGCCCCCTGCACGGAGATCTGCCCCTTTAACACCCGGGGACGACCACCGGCCTGAGGTGGGCAGGTGTAAGGGTTCCTGCATCCTTGCCACTCAAAGGGGGGCCCAAGGACCAGCAGCCCCCGCATCACCCATTGCTGCCTTTATCCCACGTGCCTGCTCATGTGTGTGTGTGTTGGCATGTACGCTCTCTCTATAGATACAGACACATATATGCACACACACACACACGATTCTGTCTACACTCACACACACACACACACACACACACACACAATTTTTCTGAACGACTTGAGATGAAACTACAGACACACTTCCTACCACATCATTTTTTCAAAGATGCCAGCGTGGCGTTCTGTTACCTAGCGACACCATCATTTGCTTCTCCATTTTCGGGGCATCTAGGTTGCCTCCAGTTGTTCCCAGTTCTGTATGTGTGTGCACTTTCACCTTCGCATCATCCCTTCTTCTCCCCCTCCTGCTCCCTGCCCGGGCGGGCCCACACCCAGGGAGAGGATGGGTGTGCAGTGTTGAGCTGGGCCCAGCTGCAGCCTCACCACCGTTAGTCTGATGTGAGACACGATAGTCAGACATCTTGTATCTCCGTGTCCCCGTCTGGAACACGGGCTTATAACAGTACCTGCCGCTTAAAACTCGGAAGGGTTAAATAGGATGGTGCATAGAAAGCGCTTAACACTGGCCGTCATTGGTCATCAGGGGCGTTTCTGGAAGTGGAGTTTCTGGGTTGGAACACATCCACCTGTTTGAGGCTTTTAACATCGCCAGGTTCCCTCCAGAACGATGACGCTCTTAAATCCCTTCCGTCTGCGCACGAGCGTCCATCACCCCTCCTTCCCAGTCCCAGTGTGGGCTCTGGTGGTGAAGCGTTTAAGCACAGGGCCTAGCAGCAGCTACCTGGGACGCTCCATTTCAGACTCTTATCCGCGGTGAGAAGACCGCGGGCAGAGGTCCAGTGGCGATGCCTAGGGCCTCCCCACGGAGCTCTGAGGACTTCCTGTGTCAAACACTTAGTGCGTGTCTGACACATAGTAAGTGGTCCCGCAGTGTTAGCTGTTGCTACTCAAACTGGTTAATATAAAGTACTTTATAAAGGATATGTAAAGTTGTTAGATATAAAGCAACATCTCATTTTAATTTATTTTAAATATTAAGTTAAAGTTGTTTTTGTTCGTCGGCCATTTGTATTTATTGGTGATATGTCATTTTACACTTTCACCCTTTTCTCTGTTCTGCTCAGTTATCTTTGTTGTTTTGTAAGAACTTTTATCATCAGGGATATTAACTTTTAAAAAATATATATGTATATATTTTTATTGATCTCAGAGAGGAAGGGAGAAGGAGAGAGAGATAGAAACATCAGTGATGAGAGAGAATCATTGATCGGCTGCCTCCTGCACGTCCCGTACTGGGGATCGAGCCTGCAACCTGGGCCTGTGCCCTGACCCGGGAATCAACCGTGATTCCTGGTTCATAGGTCAATGCTCAACCACTGAGCCACACCAGCCGGGCAGGGATATTAACGCTTAATTCAAACTCTTCTTAGCAAAATAGTTGCACTCTGAAAAAAGTCGTGTGGTGCAGCAGCTTTGTGTTCCTATGGAATGCTCACAGAACGGATGCTCCTCCTCAGCCTGCTCAGCTCACCTGGGCCCCCCCCCGCCCCCCCGCTCCCCCAGGACTCTGCAGTGTAATGAGTCTGCAGCCTGCTCTCCCGCAGGGAGCTCCCTGGCCGCCTGTTGGGACATAGGCCAGAACGGAGTTGGTGCGGACACTGCCGAGGGATTTGGCCGGCAGCCTGCAGAGGGAGTCGTCCCAGCTGGGGGTGCTGGTTGAGACAGGACTAAAGGAGGAAGAAGGAAGTCCAGCAACAGGGTGTGTGTCCCCATAAAATTCACGAGGATGTGTATTCAGTTATGGACAAGGAAGCTACCCGAGCAACTGGAAGCACAGGAAAGTAGGGGGTCGGGGTATTGAGCTGTGGTCAGTTATAGAGCCTCCCTGCTGACCGAGCGAGCGAGCGAGCGAGCGAGGGACATCAGGCCGCGATAGGCCCTTACCTCTGACCATTACCGACAAGCCTCTAATCTAAGGAAAGCCCTGGTCTCGGAGTGACCAGGCCGGCAGGCAGGGCGGCCTTTGGGAGAATTCCAGAGGCGGAGCCGGGACCTTGGTGACCCCTTTTCTGGTCCTTTGATAAGTGTCTTGAGTTTCAGGAATTGGGGTAAAAAGCTCTGGGTGTCCCACACAGGAAAATACAAAGGAGGGGAGACTTCGCCCAAACCAGAAAGATTACGAAAACAAATTTGTGCCCTAGCCAGTTTGGCCAAGTGGCTAGAACCTCGGCCTGTGGACTGAAAAACCCCCGGGTTCGATTCCGTCAGGGCACATGCCCGGGCTGCAGGCTCGATCCCCAGTGGGTGGCGTGCAGAAGGCAGCCGACCCATGATTCTCTCTCACCATGGATGTTTCCATTTCCCTCTCCCTTCCTCTCTGAAATCAATAAAAATATATTTTTTTAAAAATTAAGAAAACAAACTTGCGAGTTAAAGAACTGAGGGGTCAGGAGATGTTCCCAGCGTGCTTCGCTCCCTAGTGTGGGAGCAGAATTCCTCCCGCCAGACCTGCTGGCACGCTCCCCCTTTCGCTGCTGTTGGGCATGTAGGTTGCGAGGCCCGTGGTAAGGATGAGCTGCTCACGCCCGCATCGCTGAGACGTCCTGTGGTCGTGGCCCAGGGTTTCCTCCTGCGTGTTTATGGGCGGCAAGTGGCTGCCCGTCCATCCGTCCGTCCATCTCACCCGCTCTCTGTGTCGCTCAGCATCGCCTCCCGGCTGACCCTGGCCGAGCTGAACCAGGTGCTGTACCGCTGCGAGGCCGAGGAGCGCGAGGACGGCGGCGGGTGCTACGACGTCCCCCGCTGGTCGCCTCTCAAGTACGCGGGCCTTCAAGGTGAGCAGGGCGAGGGCCTTCAGCGTGTGGGCTGTTTTCTCAAGCGTCAGACGGTGTCTTTTTGATAAAAGTAAGAGTGTGGGCTCGGAGTCGGCCGCCTGGGTTCAGGTGGTGCTCAGCTGCCCGCTCCTTCCTTGGCCCCTGCCAGGACGCTGCCCTCTGCCCCCCGCCCACCTCTAGGAAGTGTCTATCATATTGTCCTGCATGAAGGCTTTTTTGAGGATGAAATGAGGTACTTCAGTGAAATAGCAGAATATGCTGTGGACTGCCCACCGGGGTTGCGCAGTGGTTGAGCATCGACCCATGAACCAAGAGGTCACTGGTTCAATTCCCGGTGAGGGGAGTTACAGGAGCCAGCCGATCGATGTCCCTCTCTCATTGATGTTTCTTTTGTTTTTTGTTTGTTTATTTTTTTAATTATCTCATCGATGTTTCTATCTCTCTCTCTTTTCCTCTCTCTCTAAAATCAATTAGAAAACATATTTTAAAAAAAAAGTCGCCCCTCTATGACAAAAATGTGCTATGTATGCATAGGACTTCTATTTCTCGTTAGGAATTATTTAAAGATGTGCCTATATACATCTTTGACACTTCATTTAGTTCCAAGTACCTCTGTTCTATATCAACATTGTTTCCAAAGTAGGCTTTAGTCCTATCACCATCGATGCTCTTGCTCTCTGAAACCAGTTCTGTGACTTCCTTAAGTCTTCCCTGAGTATGAATGAATCTACCGCCTGTCAACACAGACACACACAGACATCCGTTCCTCCCAATGATGCCACAGGGCAGAGCGAGCATGCCAGCGGGGACACTGTGCCTCCCCAGAGGGTTAGCCACGAGCATGGTGGAGCCATGGCCTCCGCCAACGACATAGCCTGACCTTCCTGTGCCTTTGCAGGATTGATGTCCGTATTGGCAGAGATCAGACCAAAGAACGACTTGGGGCACCCCTTCTGTGATAACTTGAGAGCTGGAGACTGGATGATTGACTACGTCAGTAGCCGGCTCATTTCCCGACCGGGAGCTGTGGCCGAGGTAAGTACAGCCGTATTGTAGTCCAGACGGACAAGGGCACAGTAAGAGCTGTATTACCCGTTATATGTATAATATTTACATAATGAGCAAGGGCACTGTAAGAACTCTGTTACCATGTTATATGTATTTTATATATATATATGTATGAGTATGTGTGTATATATATACACATATATATTCATATATATATGTATATATATATGTGTATATATATATAGATATATATATATATATATATATTTACACACATCTAGGTTGCCTCACAGTTGTCACCCACACACTAGAGGTGCGCAGCACAAATTTGGCCACGGGTGTTCTCCTTATGTATATATACGCGTGCGTGTGGGTGTCTCTGTCAGTATATAGATATATATATATATATATACATATATATATATATATATATATATCCTAGAGGCCCGGTGCACAAATTTGTGCATGGGTGGGATCCTTAGGTCTGGCCGGTGATCAGGGCCGGGCCGATCAGGGCCTGCTGGCCAGGGGAGGGATGGGGCGCAGGAGGTTGGCCATTGGCCCTGAGGAGGGAGCTGGCCTTCGGCCCCCCTGGGAAAGGGGCCCTGTCTGCTGCCACCCACTTCTGGTTCCCTGTCCCAGCCCGGGGCCCAAAGGCCTCGGTGGGGTCAGGAGAGGAGGCGATGGTTGCCGGGCCAGGCATGGGAGGAACGGACACTGACGCCACCGGCTGGCCACGGGAGGTTGGCTGTGGGAGGGCACTGATCACCAGGGGGCAGCTCCTGCATTGAGCATCTGCCCCCTGGTGGTCAGTGCACGTCATAGCAACTGGTCAACTGTTCATTCGGTTGTTCAGTTGTAATGGTCGCTTAGGCTTTTATATATATAGATGGCTAATATGCAAAGTGACCCCACGGGAGTTCAACCAGGAGACCGATCGCTATGACGTGCGCTGACCACCAGGGATTGGCGTGGAGTGAAGGAAGGCCCCGGCCGGCAGCCAGAAGGCCCTGGTCATCCCTGATCACCAGTCCCTACCTGTGCATGAATTTTGTGCACCAGGCCTCTAGTATTTACATAATGAACAAGGGCACAGTAAGATGTGTTACCATGTCATATGTATAATATTTACATGGCTTGCTACCCTGAAACATTTTCCCGTCATCTCTCGGTTCTAATAAACGGGTACCTGGTTGGTAGATAACTAGTTAGTAGAGTTGCAGGTTTGGATTTGCCTTTTAATACACAGCCGCCTGCAAACACGCCCCATGCGCTTTTTGCGTCATGTCCCTTGCAGGTGGGTAAGTGGCTGCAGGCCATGTTCTTCTACCTGAAGCAGATCCCGCGCTACCTGATCCCGTGCTACTTCGATGCCATACTGATTGGCACCTACACCACCCTCCTGGACACAGCCTGGAAGCAGATGTCCAGGTACCCGCAAAGCCTGGGAATAGGCATCTTGTGCAGAAGCCCTGTGCGGTCTGTTTATACGTGCTCTGAGAAGACCATGTAGAGAGCACAGACGCAGAGAGCCGAGAGCATTTGTAAGTGGGTAGTAACAGTATTAGCCTCCTGTCATTTGGAGCATACGAAAGCTTAGATATTAAAATCTGTTCTGTCCAGCCGGTGTGGCTCCTGGTTGAGCGTCGACCTATGAACCAAGAGATCACTGGTTTGACTCCTGGTCAGGCCACATGCCCTGGTTGTGGGCTCAATCCCCAGTAGGGGGCGTGCAGGAGGCAGCCAATCAATGATTCTCTCTCATCATTGAAGTTTCTCTCTCTCTCCCTTCCTTTCTGAAATCAATAAAAATGTATTTTTTTTAAAAAATAAGTAAATAATAAAATGTTTGTGTTTCTACAAACAATACTTTCAACCCTGCCACTTCCTTGCAGCTTCGTCCAGAATGGTTCCACCTTCGTGAAACACCTCTCGCTGGGCTCGGTGCAGATGTGCGGGGTGGGGAGGTTCCCCTGCCTGCCCCGGCTCTCCCCGGCCCTGCCCGATGTGCCCTACAGGCTGAACGAGGCCACGCGAGAGCGGGAGCAGTGCTGTGTGTCTCTAGCAGCAGGTGAGGCGTGCGTACGAGGTGGGAATGTGTACGTCAGAATAATTCAAAGAGGAAAAGCTATGGAAGTGATTGTTGTTTTTTTTATTTTTAAAAATTTATCTTTATTGTTAAAAGTGGAAATAAAAAACACTCATGACGTTATCCAAGATTTTATGTGGCTGCTTAGCAAGATTTCACTGGGGGTCACTTGTGAACATTATAACCGTGCTTCCCATGTGATTGTTACTGTGCCGCGGGCATTTATAGTTACGTGCGTTTTTTATTGTGGCTGGTTAATCCTTTTCTCCTGCATGTTTCTGTAATTTTCAACTCTTGCCATTTTGTATTTTTTATGAAATATGTTTTACTACCTTTATTCCATCATATTCTACTTCTTCCCCAATTTTTAAAAATTAACCCAACCTTATAATGACCAAGAAATCATGAAAAGGTTCTCTGCAAAACACAAAACGTCCGTTAAATAAATTGTTATTACGTGTCTGGCTGCCATCAAGTGCTTTAACTGTGTTGTTGTTGGCATTCTTTCCTGCAAGGGGCATTGAAACCTGAGCCAGTTACAATGGCCTGTGCTCTCGATGAACCTTGGTAAACGAGACTGTGGGGTTTCTGTTAGCTTGGATCTTATTTTCTACTAGAGGCCCGGTGCACAAAATTCTTGCACAGGTAGGGTCCCTAGGCCTGGCCTGTGATCAGGGCCGATCGGGGCCTTCCTGCTGCTGGCCAGGGCCTTCCTTCGTTCTGCACCGCCCCCTGGTGGTCAGCGCACGTCATAGTGAGCGATCGAACTCCCGGTCTCCAGGTCGAACTCCCAAGGGGGACAATAGATAGATAGAGGAGAGACGTTCTGGCTTCAACAAGCAGGAAGACAGACAGACAAGATAATGTGGATTAACATATGACTTTGCTGTGTTTTCGGTTAGGCTTGCCTCACTTTTCTTCTGGAATCTTCCGCTGCTGGGGCCGGGACACTTTCATCGCGCTGAGAGGCCTTCTGCTGCTCACGGGGCGCTACCTGGAGGCCAGGTAGGCGCGCTCCCAAAAGGCGCAGGTCTCTGTCTGAACGCTCCTCTCCTGCTCTTCGGACTTGCCTTCTCATCCGTCTGCTCTCAGCATTCGGTGTTTTGTTTTCATTTTTCACGTGTTCAGGTTTACACGTTCATAGGGTTTAAAGGCGTGCACGTCTGTGACGTTAGTCAGTTCAGTGCCTCACCGTGCAGGCCAGGCTGTTGTCAGATCTGCTCCTTTATCTCCGTTCATGCACTCAGCACACCTCAGTCCATTTATGTTCTTTCACCTCTGGATGCCGTCCTGTGGCCACAGCCAGCTGTGAGGTGGGGGGACCTGAAGGAACGCCATTTGGGGGGACACCTGGACACATGCCCATGGACAGAGGTCTCTGTGTTCAACTTTCAAGCGTAGGGATGGCTCTGCATGGCGAAGATCGCTCGCATGCTAAGCTCTTTCTTAAAAGAATACTTTTATTGATTTTGAGAGAGAGGGGAAGGGAGAGGGAGAGAGGGATAGAAACATCAATGATGAGAGAGAAACATCATCGGTCAGCTGCCTTCTGCACCCCCCTACTGGGGATCAAGCCCACAACCCGGACCTGTGCCCTGACTGGGAATTGAACTGTGACCTCCTGGTGCAGGGTCGATGCTCAACCGCTGAGCTGCACCGGCTGGGCTGAGCTCTTACGCTTCGGAAGCGTCACTGTCCACACTAACACCTTTTCACTGTGGGAAATACGAAGTTTCCTGTTGTGCTGTGATAGAAGAGATGGGCATTACATTGAGATACAGAATTTTACATTTCTAAGTGGCTTAGCCAAAATGCCCTGAGGCCTAGACATGGTAAATGACTTTGCGAGGCATACCGGTGGTAACACTAGAATTGAAACCTGCCTCCTTATTTCTTAGTTTCCTGTTCTTTTTAGAATGCCATGCCACCCACCGCCACTTTAAAGATAAAGTATCTCAAAAAACAAACAAAAAAATACCAAAAAAACAAAAAAAAAAAACAAAATAAATAAATAAAGATAAAATATCTCTTCCCAGTTTTTGAAAATTAATCATGTTCTTTAAGGTCAGCTTTTACCCATTTATTTTCTTACATGTTTGCTTTGCTCTTCATATCAGCCCTTTAAAAGAATAGAGTACAGCCCGGCCAGTGCGGCTCAGTGGTTGAACATCAACTTAGGAATCAGGAGGTCACTGGTTCGATTCCCGGTCAGGGCACATGCCCAGGTTGCCAGCTTGATCCCCAGTAGGGGGCGTGCAGAAGGCAGCCGGTCAATGATTCTCTCTCATCACTGATGTTTCTATCTCTCTCTCCCTCTCCCTTTCTCTCTGAAATCAATACACACATATTTTTTAAATAATAGAGTGCATGTTATGTTTAAAATACCAGGGATTTCAAAAGGAGACTCTATAGCTCGAAAATCTCCCAGCCGCATCCCTGACTCCACAGGTGAGAGCCTGTCCCAGGGCGGGTCAGCCACACCGATGGTCAGCGACAAGGCCAGGGCTGCGAGCGGGCTTCTGACCTCTAACCCAGTGCTCCTTGTCTGCCACGACCACTTCCTCCGTGAAAACACCAAGAACTAGGGCAGGAGAGAAGGCGCACCCCAATGCCCGTCACCCCAAGGGACGTTCTTGTCTTGGGTTCCTCCGTGGTGGTTTGTGTCCCTGTCCGGTGAGCCGCGTGCCTCTGCTGTTGCAGGAACATCATCCTGGCCTTCGCCGGCACCCTGCGGCACGGGCTCATCCCCAACCTGCTGGGCGAAGGCACGTGCGCCAGGTACAACTGCCGGGACGCCGTGTGGTGGTGGCTGCAGTGCGTGCAGGACTACTGCCGCCTGGTGCCCGGCGGCCTGGACCTCCTCCGCTGCCCCGTGGCCCGGCTCTACCCCACCGATGACTCCGCACCTTTGCCGGCCGGCACAGTGGTAAAGACCGTCTCCCGCCGTCACTTCTTTTCCCGAAAAATGACTCGGCTTCTCATACAAAATCAGACGCCGTTGGGGATCCTTCAGATGGCGCTGGTTACCTGGCACCTGCCGGCCGGGAGGGAGGGCGGCGCTGAGACCTGCTGCCCGAAGTGGGGCCTGGGGGGTGCAGGGGCAGAGACGCCCGAGTGGGTGGGCGTCGGGGGAGACGCTGAGCCTGCCCAGGTGGGTGGGACTTCAGCAGGGATGGGGACGTGGTGGGAAGACCTCAAAGAGAACGTGGTCGCGGGAGCTCCGTGGAGCGAAGCCCGGGCAGGGTGTTCCACGCAGCCCTGTGTGGTGTTTTGTGGGGCCCCTGAGGGTCGTGAGAGCCTGTGGACAGGAGAGCCAGGCTGGGGGGGCCTTGCCTACCAGTCCCGGGAGTTCAGAGTTTATCTTTCTTTTTTTTTTAATATGTTTTTAAATTGATTTTTAGAGAGAGGGGATGGGAGAGTGATAGAGAGATAGGAACTTCCTCTATTGGCTGCCTTCTGCACACACCCCCACTGGGGATCGAGCCCACAACCCTGGGCATGTGCCCTGACCGGGAATTGAACCAGCGACCTCTCGGTTCCAGGGTCGGCACTCAACCACTGAGCCACGCTGGCCGGGCAGAGTTTCCCTTTCTGTACAGTCAGCTAGCTCACTTATTCTCTGAACAGTTCGCTCTAGTAGAAACCATACAGGCTCCCAGGATTCCTTTCCATGTGTCAGCCAAAGTGTCAGTGAGTCCGTGGCCCAGACTTGAGCAGTCGAATGACAGTATCTATATGTATAAAACCGTCCGACTGGTAGCTATGACGCGCACTGACCATCAGGGGGCAGATGCTCAACACAGGAGCTGCCGAGCTGCAGTGACTTGGCAGCAGCGGTTCTCGGGTGACGCACCCGGAACCAGAGAGGAGGGAGCCCGATTCCAGGATGCATCACCCGAGAACCGCCCTCTCGCAATCCGGGACCCCTCGGGGGATGTCGGACTCCTGGTTTCGGCCCGATCCCCGCAGGCCAGGTGGAGGGACCCCCGCTCACTCCGCAGACACCCTTTGAGCCATGGTGCTGCCGGCAGGGGAGGGAACACGGGAGGTTGGTTCCAGGGCGTGTCCGGCCCGTCTGGCCCAGTCCCACCCCACCGGCCACCTAATTAATTTCCTTTCCATGTGCACGAATCCGTACACCCGGGCACTAGTGTTAAACATTCACGTGCCAAAGGTCGACTGTATTATTCGACGTACGGAGCTGCCTCTCTCCTCAGCCCCACCCCTCATCCCCATTTCTCCTCCTAAAGGAACGTAGATGTGTTCACAAGACTGGAGTTGCAGGGCTCGGGGGCGGAGGGGAGATAAGAAAAGGGCACGTGTAACCGGCGGCGTCGCCTGTGTCCCCACAGGACCAGCCGCTGTTCGAGGTGATCCAGGAGGCTCTGCAGAGGCACCTGCAGGGCATCCAGTTCCGGGAGAGGAACGCCGGGCCCCAGATAGACCGCAACATGAAGGACGAAGGTACGCCCGCCCGGCGTAGGGCCCAGCGAGGGGAGCAAAACCGGACGTCGGCCACTGACGCGACAAGTGGTCTATTCGTGTGCAGCGCCTCAGAACACAGCTGTGGGGAAGGCGGACACCGTGCCTGCCCTCACGGCTTAGCTGTAGCTTCTCGAGGAAAGATCTAAACGTGCACACCTTTTGTCCGCCGGTGTGAAAGGTGGTTGGTGGTTGCATTTACGATCATAATAATAGTCGCTAATAATCGAGTGCTCACTGTGTGCTACCCAAGTTGCCAGAGTTAGTCCCATTTTACCCTCCCGCGAACACTGGGATGAGTTATATGATCCCATTTTTATTGCTAAGATGACTGGAGAGCAATAGTCTGTTACAAACAGGACTACAGACTTTTTTCTTTTCTTTTTTTGAAAGATCTTGTTACTGATTTTTAGGGAGAGAGGAAGGTAAAGGGAGAGAGAGAAACATCCATGTATGAGCGAAACATCAATCCGCTGCCTCCTGCACGCCCCATGCTAGGGACCGAGCCCACCACCTGGGCATGTGCCTGACCGGGACTCAAACTGGCAACCCTTCGGTGCACAGGACGATGTCCAACCAACTGAGCCACACTGGCCAGGGCTCTCTTTCTTATAACACTATTGCTTTTCATATAAAAAGATAAGCTTTTTAAGTGATCCACTACAGGTATTTCAGATAACTCACTAACTCATAAATTACATTTTAAACAGTAATTACCCCTATTTAGTTAACTTAGTGTTTGTAGTGGTAACACAAATTTTACACCATATATATATACACACACACACACACTATAAATGATATGGTTTTAAATTTTATCTTATATAATCACATACGACTTAGCCACATACACATACATGGTTGAATATATTGCTATCGTCCATAATTGAAACGTTTGCCGAAAAGGCATCTGACGCATTTCCTTTTGCAACTTGTTCACTCAAAAAATGTGCTCTGGGGCTTGGCGCATTCTGACTCCTGTAAATCCAGCCGTTCCTTTCGGCGCCGCAGCTCTCCACTTGAACCAAGCCCAGGGCTGTCCGTCCCTCTGCTCGGCAGGGACTTATCTTGCTCACGAGCAGGGCTGCAGTGGCACCCCTGGCTCTGGCCCCACGCGCGGGCGGGCTCCCCGGAGAGAGTGTCGGAGCGAGCACACCTTGGAGGAAAGCGATCTCCACGTGGCAGGTCTCCCAGCTCACCGCCGTCGTGTCCCTGCTGGTGACATGCCTTTCCCTGGTACAAATGTTCCCTTTGGCTCTCCTAGGTTTCAATATCACCGCAGGGGTCGACGAGGAGACGGGATTTGTTTATGGAGGAAATCGCTTTAACTGCGGCACGTGGATGGATAAGATGGGGGAGAGCGACCGAGCGAGGAACCGAGGCATCCCAGCCACTCCCAGGCACGGCTTCTCTGCGGCGCTTACACAGTTACACCCTTGCTTTTTCTTTTCTTTTTAAATATATTTTTATTGATTTCAGAGAGGCAGGGAGAGGAGGAGAGAGAGAGAAACATCAATGATGAGAGAATCATGGATCGGCTGCCTCCTGCACGCCCCCACTGGGGATGGAGCCAGCAACTCAGGCCTGTGCCCCGACCGGAATCAAACCCGGAACCCTTCATTCCGCAGGTTAAGGCTCTATCCACTGAGCTACACCAGCTAGGGTTGCAAATTCTCTTACAAACCTGTTTGTGTGGGTATATTATGAGCTCGTGGGCTTCCCTTTCGTTTTCCTTCAAAGCGAGCTCTCAAACGATGATGTTCGTCCTGGCTTCCTCCATCCAGTCCCACCCCCATGTTTGCTGTCTTTTCCCTGGGACTCCAGTTCAGTAACCTCTGAGTCCTCACGCCACCCCCTTGCCTGTTGCCTTCTCCTCTCACCCGTAATCTCCATTCTGCTCCAAAGCTTTTTTAAAAAATATGATAAGAAGGTAAGCGATGGCAAGTAGCGAGATCCCTCATCCACAGTCCCGTGAAGTGCGAGAGTCTTTATAGATGGTGGTTCTTATGACACGGCGGTTAGACAGCTCATCGCGGTCGCTGGTCGCATGCCCTGTAGGTAGTGCTTGCCCGGCTCCGACTCAGAGAATAAAACGTGTCTTTCATTGTAGAGACGGGTCCGCCGTGGAGATCGTGGGCCTGAGTAAGTCCGCCGTGCGGTGGCTGCTGGAACTGTCCCGGAAAAACATCTTCCCTTACCGCGACGTCACAGTGAAAAGACACGGTGAGCCGGGCACGGTCTGCGTTCTTACCCTCCCCGACCATCACCTGACTCATGAGCTTGTCATGGGAGGGAAGAAAGCCATTCCCTTACTAACAGACCTGTTACCAGGCTCTACAGCAGCTCTGAACTGAGATGTGAGAGGCGTCGTGGTTACTAAGCCTCCTGCGGCTTTTCCGTTCCCCAGCAGGCCTGCGAACGAGGTGTGGCTTTCCAATCAGGAAACCTTTACACGCCTTTTCCTCGGCCTGTTCTGTCCAATAGAGCGCGAGCGTGAGCCACATACATCATTGTAAACTGCCCACTAAATGCATGGGTTCCTCTGAGTGGGCCCAACCACCACGCCTTGTACAATGTTTCAGGAAAGGCCGTGAAGGTGTCCTATGAGGAGTGGGACAGGAAAATACAGGACAACTTCGAGAAGCTGTTCTACGTGTCCGAAGACCCGTCCGACCCGAACGAGAAGAACCCGGACCTGGTCCACAAGCGTGGCATCTACAAGGACAGCTACGGCGCGTCCAGCCCGTGGTGCGACTACCAGCTCAGGCCCAACTTCACCATCGCCATGGTTGTGGTGAGCGGCGTGTTTCTGGTCTTCACATTTCAGAAACGTTGTGCGAGGGTTGATTTAGTTCCTCATTCCCAGCTGTTCTCATTGGATTGATAAGAAGTACATGCTTAGTATCTGATTTAAATAATCTTTCCTCATGCCTGTCACCCTTAGCCAGTCACCCTTAGCCAATCACATTCAGTACAACGATGGATGATGATGAGTGAAGTCATCACATCGGAGCACACATAAGAGGAGGCTATTCGTAGGGCACAGTGGGCAGCTGGATCAGGTAGTGCGGCCAAATCCAGCTTGGCCACGGCCACGCCCAGCTGCCTTGACAGCTGAGGGCACCCGCACCTCCCGCACCCGCACCTCCCTCACCCGAGCCTCCCACACCCTCGCCTCCCACACCCGGTCAGGACACGTGCCCAGGTTGGGGGCTCGATCCCCAGTAGTGGGGGGTGCAGGAGGCAGTGATCCATGATTCTCTCTCATCATGGATGTTTCTACCTCTCTCTCCCTCTCCCTTTCTCTCTGAAATCAACAAAAATATTTCTTTAAAACTTAATGCGGACTCTTAGTCACCGATGCTCTCTCCTCCTCCATGTCACATGCTATTGGAGGCAAGTCCGCCTGTGTTTTATTCTGGCCCCAGAAGCAAGCAGTGGCGACCAGGTGAACTTCAAGGAGGCCACGGGGGCCTCCTGGAGGGCGAACTGGACGGGTCCGCGTGGCCTGTGCCGTGGCAGCCGCGGCAGCTTCCTTCCGGGCTGGTGCCCTGTGGGGACCGACTCAGGAGGTAACCCCCTATCAGCCTCCTCGTTGCTAAGGCCAAGACTGGGGCTTCCGGTCAGCCCATTGCATTGGCTCCGGTTTGGCGACGGCACTCAGATTCCGGCCGCACTGGGTTCTAACGTGGCTTTTCCGAGTGTGTAGCGAGTTTACGTTCCCCTGGGAGTGGAAATCATTCCTTGTGACCTCCTGTGTGTTTGTGTAGGCCCCCGAGCTGTTCACGGCGGAGAAGGCGTGGAAAGCCCTGGCGATGGCCGAGGAAAAGCTGCTCGGGCCCCTGGGCATGAGGACCTTGGACCCAGAGTAAGTCGCAGGATGAGCTTTAAGAATGTGGCTCGGGTTCTAGTGAGCGTGGATTCTGTGTCATCGCGGCATGGAAACCTGGAGGCAGATCCAGGTGGCGTGTAGGTAGTAGGAAAGCCGTCGGTGTCCTCGTGCATCGACATGACTGTTTTGTCAGCAGAAATCTCTGACGCTGCATTCACACTCCGTTTTAAACACATCTTCTGCATCTTCATAAAACATGGTGTTCGGAATGCCTTTGGCTGTCCTGCATTCGGCCGTCGGTGAAGGAGTTGTTAAGTTCATAGCACTAACGTCACGAGTACCTTCTGATGTGATGGTGACTTTGTAGACACGGAAGTACAGACACAGCGTCTCCTCGGAGCATCCTCCCTCTCCGAGCTGTCACTCCTCTCCTTTCTGCGCCGTCGCCGCTATTTCTATTGAAGCCCATACACCGTTTTGTCTTCATGTCCTGATGACAAGTCTGTGCCGTCTTACATTCCTCCTCTTTCCCAGCTTTTATCTTTTCTTGAGTTTCCAATGCCCTGTCTGTCTCCTTTTCCCCTTCAGGTTGGATGCCCACCATCAATTCGCTTTCTATGTCCGTGTGTGAGTCCCAGGTCCCTGGTGCCCCGTTCTTTGTCCATTTTTCCCATTTACCGCGCACTCACTCCAGCCTTGAACGTCGTGTTGTGTCTGTGCTTCCCTGCCTCTGAGCGCTCTCCGCATTTTCCGAGGTGACAGGAGCCACTGGCCAAAACTCACACCCACAGTTGGTGCAACTCATGTGGCAAGTCCTGTCTCCTTCCCGCAAAGAAAACAGGAATCATTTAATTAAACGGAGCAGAGGGAGCTGTCCTGTGTTATCTGTCGCAATCAGTCTGTCCTACTTTGGTTTATAAGTGTGTATGAATTCCCTGTGTATTCAGTTGCTACCTATAATCTGATAATGTCCCTATTGGAGTTAATTTTAACATAATTTCACGGAGAACTTTAAAACACAACCTTCCCAATATTTCATAGTTAATAAAACTGTATCTTTAGTAACCACTAGTTCGCATTATTCTGTGTGTATTTTAGTTGTCATAGGCACATGAGAGGCCTGGTGAAATAATGTACTGTAACCGATGTTAGTGTCAGGGTAACTCCTTGAAGGCAAGCTAGTGGATGGTTGGTAGTCTTTTGCGTTAGCCAGTATTGGTTAGTCACTCCCGAATGCACCATTAAATTGCTCTGAACTCTGGGTTTACTCATTTAAGGTTCCATGGGCGATGAGTGGGAGACAGAATAACATGATTGTCTTACCTCTGCTGTGGAACCTTTTTCCCGATGCTTCCTGCTTTGCGTCTGGTCTCTCTTCACCTACGTGTCATTTCTGTTCCAGTGACATGGTGTACTGTGGGGTTTATGACAACGCCCTGGACAACGACAACTACAATCTGGCGAAGGGTTTCAATTACCACCAAGGACCGGTAAGAATTCCATTTCTCTTTTCTGAGTTTTCCTCACATAATGTCAGCTGCTCACAGCTCGCTCGTGCCTTCACTCATGGAATCTTCTTTTCCAGGAGTGGCTGTGGCCCGTTGGGTATTTCCTTCGTGCAAAATTGTATTTTTCCAAATTGATGGGGCCGGAGACCAACGCCAAGACGATATTTCTGGTTAAAAATGTCCTTTCTCGGCATTATGTTCATCTTGAGAGGTAAGTCATGAGAGGCGTGTCATGTCCATAACCAGTATTGAGTCCGGTAGAAAGTGACATTTCCTTAGAATTCACTGCTGTTCACTCCAGTTAATCCCAACAAAACGGGGAAGCTTTACTCTTCAACACGACAAGGTCTGTGAGGTAGTCCTACCTTCCCTTCATCATGCTGGGTTGTTTATTTTACTCCTAAGACTTTATTGCATGATTTGTGCATGTGAAATAATCTTTCACTTTAACTTCAGCTGCTCTGTCTTTTTGGATCGGGTTAGCACAGGATAAATATAAAAAAAATGGGCCTTTTGAGTGAACAGATTTAAAGATATATCGATAAATCATTTTCAGAAAAGCTCTCCTTGTCATTAAAGTATCAGAGTTGGCCTTGTGGCTCTTGTTTCAAACCCATTTGTTGCACCCTTTGTCCTGTTAGCAGATAAGTAACTTTCAGAGTTCTATGTCCTTATACAGTGAGGAAATTCAGGCAAAGCTCTTCTGTCCCAAAGTCTAGGTTAAACCTGAATATGTACATCTTATTGCTAATAATGGTGCATAAACAGCACGAACTGTATCCCCTTTGCCATGAGAGCTGAGGGACCTCCGTGTGTCACAGGAATGGGTGTGTTTGTTCCCTTTGCTTCAGTGCAGCCACGGGCACCCCTGCACGCTTCTCTCCCGTCTGCGTGAGTGTGTGTGACGGGAGCACCCCACGTCCCAGCACCGCCCCCAGCCTTGCCCATGGTCTGCACTGAGTCCGCCTTCTTCCCTCTGCCCAGGGAAGTCAGCACACTCGCCCGCCCGGTCGTTTTTCCCCTTCCACCTGTGGTCCCGTCCCCCCACCTGTCCCCATGACCTTGCTCCGAGGGTTACCCTGCACGTGATCTTCGCACCTGCCGGCTGGCTTTTGCGTTGCCCTCAGCGCTGGGGCTGCCCTGGCAAAGCAGCACAACTGAGTGGTTCGAGGGACAGGAATGGATGGTCTCCCGCGCATCCTTTACCAGGGCGCTGTTCTCAGAGCGTCCACAGGACGGCACTGTTGCAACGCCTCCCGGCAAGGGCGCACCTTCTCTAGGCCTCTCCGTTTGGTTTTCTTAGCAGAAGAGCAGAATTCACTGCTAGGGTGCCGTTCTCGGGAGCCTGACGTGCAGGCGTGGGTGGCCCATGCCCCCTCAAAGGCGCCGGGGAGGGTCTCCTCCAGCCCTCTCTCCAGCTCCCAGAGCACCGCCTTGCCCGAGTGTCCCCGTTCTATAAGAACACCGATCAGATGGATCAGGGCTGCCCTGCTGCACCTTCACTGACCTCCTCCGCTTCGAGGTCCTGGGCGAGGCCTTCCGCACGGGGACTCGGAAGGGACAGCGTCCCCCTCACAGACACCCGGCCCCGCTGCTCTGCGCTTCCTCTGGCGTCGCCTGAACACTTGGAAACAAACATTGTCTCCAGTTCCCATTTCTCTGTGGCGGTTTTTCACTGGCTGATGCTGTTAGTTATTATTCAGAGTATCTCCACATCTGCCCAATGGAGTTATTTTTCTATTTTTATCATGAACTATTGGATAGCTACAGAAAAGCATATGTAACATAGCCACAAGCTACAGAGCACAATAACGAAACAAACATGCTCCCAGACCCCGACTGAAGAAATGAAACGTCGTAGAATCTGTAATTTTAAATTTATGTTCTGTATTGGAGAGCTTGCATTGAATGAAGAATACACTTGATAAGCTAATAACACTGTATTCTGATAGCAAGCTCGGCGCGTCTTCAACCTCCATAAACTTCTATAAACAGGAATCACTATATGGTACCTACCTAACGGGGCTTCTAGAAGCATTGAAATGAGATCCTGTGTCTAAAGCACTTAGTATAAGAGCATAATAAATGCACAATAAATACCAACTGTATTCAGCAGAATGAGAAATTACTATGGAAGTTCATGTTTTTAATCACCATCTTTCACCAAATCATAATTGTATGTTTCCTCATTGTTTCACCTTAATTTTACAGTTTCCTCAAGATCAAACTTAATACATCTAATTTGAGTCTCATAAACTTACTCCGAAAGGAATGAAGTTAGGCCAGAGGGATATTGGTCTCCTTTTCTACATATTGCTCGGAATGGTAGTTTCTCCTGTGTGTTCAATACCTAAAGGGAATCCTTTGTATCTGAAAGTCTCCAACCCCAAAGATGGAATAGAAAGAAGAATGTCAATCCAAACTCCTCGTACACACGCTTTAGGATGTCCTGCTTCGTAGCAAAAGACCCTGCGAGCATGTTTTCTAACAGGAAGGCAGAATCCCCAGGTCTCTTGCCTGTTTTGTTAACCCCACGGGATCCGTGTTAGATTACGTCTCATGAAACGGCTTTTCTCTCTTCAAGGTCCCCCTGGAAAGGGCTCCCGGAGCTGACCAACGAGAACGGCCAGCACTGCCCCTTCAGCTGCGAGACGCAAGCCTGGTCCATCGCCACTGTTCTCGAAACGCTCTATGACTTGTAGCTGACTCGGGGGCTCGTGACGTGTGCAGTCCCTGGCAGGTGGGAGCAGGGACGCACCGGCTCAGGTCACATGGAAAGTCTCACTCGTGCAACATGGACGCACACTTAGGCCAAGCCTGTGGAAGCATTGATTTTTTTAAATGTACATAGGTAGCTTTTGATTTGAGTCAGAGACAGTCGTCATGACCAAGGGAGTGTTTTTCTTTCGATTTCAGTAAGTGTCCTTCGAAGGCTTACGAATAACGAGTGTGAGACCTGGAGTTTGAGAAAAGAGAAATCATGCCATCTTCTGTTTGTACATGAGTGAAATGAAACGAGAGGCTGGGATCCGTCTTCTTCCGTCACAGCACAGACGGAATAGGCTGTGGTTTGATGAATGGTCTTGCCATTGACTGTAGTATTTCTGGCACCTTCCCACTGCTTTCAACAACTGTTCAGTGAATGATGCGTTCTGGGAGGGTCCGCCTATAGAATAATATGTGCTCAGAAATGGGGCACAGAGGGTCAGCCGTGCTTTTATTTTTTCACGGACACATTAGTATGTGCTTTATCATTAATACCAACAGTATATTTAGTATCACTTACTTATGCTAATGATGCATAGGATATAGGGAAAAGCCACAAAGCATTAGGTGTTTCCTAAAAGCAGTTTTATAAAATTCTTCAGTTTCCGTTTCTTACAATGAGATGGTTTACATTTTTAAAATGCAAAAACGGTGGGCATACTGCTGAGAACTTTAAGGGGAAAATGCTATATTAATTTTCTAAAACCGAGTAACTCTTCTTAGTCTGTGTGTCAGTGTGTTGAGAGGTCATAGTAGCTCCTGGTTGCCTATGAACCCCCACCTGCCATTGACGAGTGTAGCCTGGAGAAGAATCTCCATATAATAAAAATAGAGAGAGAAATCCTGTCGTTGTCTTTAATTCAGCAGAAGCATTTCTGCTGTGTCCTCAGCTGTCCTGCCTGGTAGGCAAGCGTCTTTCTGTGTCTGTGTGCCAAGCAAATAAAAATCTTCCCTCCAGGTCTGCGCTTGCTTTCCCTCCTTCCTTCACCCCTGAGCCGACCTGCGGACGCCGACGCCTGCCACGCGGTTCGGGCTTGGTATTAGGGGCCTGGTCTTTTTACAGGATGTGTAGGGGCACAGAGAGAAGGAAGAGTTTAGGCTGTTCGGTAATTTATTTACTTTGACGTCAGGAGCAACATAAACGTTCGATGTGTAAGTAGACCTGCTGGTGACTCTGTGCTCCCCTGGGATTTCCCAAAACCCGGTTCAGGGCGGAGACGCTGGTCTCGGTCTTCAGGAACCAAGGCCAGCTCCTCATGGCCCAGAATATTCTGTAATGTTCCAGGGAACGTCAGTTCACTGTCTCCTACATTCCGTGAGCAGCGCTGTACAATTTTAATCAGTAGTTTCTCCAAATTATGGTTCCTCTTTGTTAATATATATTTTTTTATTTACTTCAGAGAGGAAGGGAGAGAGAGAGAAACATCAGTGACAAGAGAGAATTGGCTGCCTCCTGCACGCCCCACACTGGGGATTGAGCCCGCAACCCGGGCCTGTGCCCTGACCAAATCAAACGGGCTCCCTCTTGGGTCCTGGGTGGACGCCCAACCACTGAGCCATACCGGCCGGGCTTTCCTTTTCTTAAGCAGCTTCAAAGCACTAACTCTGACCTGGAGAAACTGTCCATCAAGTGAAACGAAGGCTCACCCAACCGGCTGGCACCCCCCCTGCTTCCTCAGAAATGAGTGTGCGGCCCCCAGAGGGTCTGCATTGCTGTTGTCCGTGGTCATTATTTGGCTTCCAAGTGATTGCAGGCGGCAGTCTTATCAACACCCCAGCGCACAACAGAAATCACTGTTATTCCAGCTTCCGTTGCCCTGGGCCAGTGCACCCGTCTCTGCCCATCCATCTTAATGACGTACAATAAGAAGATTGAGGTCTTGTTTATGCTGCATGCCCATTGCCGGGGCCCCACTCTGCACCCGCCCTCCAGGATACAGGGGGAGAGCAGGCAGGACCGGAGCACGCCAGGCTCAGAAGCAGAGGGAGAGGTGCAGAAGGTCACAGATTGACAATTGGATGCTGTGGCCCTGAGTGTCGCACATACTCCTCTTACAACTGATTGGCCAGAACTAGTCACGTGGCCCCACTCAACCCAGAGAGCCAGGAAATGCAGCCTACCATGAGCCCTGAAGGCAGACAGCAGGAAGTAGTTGGTTTGCAGCACAATCCAGCTGAACATGGGGGTATAATCAAATGTACGCTACGCCCGGCCGGCGGGGCTCAGTGGTTGTGTCAGCCTATGACCCAGGAGGTCACAGTTCGATTCCCAGTCAGGGCACATGCCTGGGGTTGGGGCTCGATCCCCAGTAGAGGGCGTGCAGGAGGCAGCCGATCCATGATTCTCTCTCATCATTGATGTTTCTCTCTCTCTCTCCCTCTCCCTTCCTCTCTGAAATCAATAAAAATACATTTTTTAAAAAACGTTCTCCTGATGGGTGAATCGAGACCCATGTCCCTAGAATTGCAGCCCCCTCCCCTTCCCAGCCCTGAGGCCCTGAGCAGCTGCCCAGCACAGCTCCTGCTCCTCCCCGCTCTCCTAGTCGCCCGCAGGGGTGTCTGGTGACTCTGCCAGGTGAGTAGACCAGGTAAAGGGGAACCCCCAACACTTCCATTTGCAATTCACCTGGACTCTGAGATGAAGCCAGTTCCTTGCCCCAAACCACCAAGCTGGTCCCACCAAGCTGGTCCCCCCCAAGCTTGTCCCCCACCAAGGTGGTCCCCCCCAAGGTGGTCCCCCCCAAGCTGGTCCCCCCAAGCTGGTCCCCCCCAAGCTGGTCCCCCACCAAGCTGGTCCCCCCCAAGGTGGTCCCCCCAAGCTGGTCCCCCCAAGGTGGTCCCCCCCAAGCTTGTCCCCCACCAAGCTGGTCCCCCCCAAGCTTGTCCCCCACCAAGGTGGTCCCCCCCAAGCTGGTCCCCCACCAAGCAGGGACACAGAGCGTCAGGTCATCCCGGT
>NW_005871681.1:230697-231888 GCF_000147115.1 Myotis lucifugus | reverse complement strand
GTGAAGTCCGCCCAGAGCCGCCTGAATGGACGAAGGAGTTTAGTCCTTGTTTTGCCCTGAAATATCTGACACCTCGCCAGATGCAGCCCATTTGGCAGCTGGGAAGGAACCAACTGGTTTTTTCTCCTTCGTGAGCTGGGGATTTCAAGTCGACAGTTTTGAGGGAACATAATTGGGGCAGGAACCAAGCATAAGGGACACCCGGGAAACCGGAGGTTTAATTTCTCTAAAACACTGACTTTTGTGTGTGTGTGTTTCACTGTTTTTGAACAGACCATCTTAAAAAAAATATCACCATAGTCCCCCACTCTCTTTGTTTGTCTTTTTCCTTTTGTTTATTTGTTTGTCGTTTAGTCCCTCACCCCGAGGATATTTTTTCCATTTGATTTATTAGGGAGCGTGGAAGGAGAGGGAAAAGACAGAGAGAACCCATTGATGTGAAACACATCGATTGGCTGCTTCCTTGCATGCGCCCTGACCAGGGCCCGGCCGAAGGAGGAGTCTGCGACCATGGACCACTGTGCGTGCATTTAACCAGAATCGAACCTGCGACCCTTTGGTCCGCAGGCCAACGCTCTAACCACTGAGCAAACCGGCCAGGGCTTATTTCTAGTCTTTTCTTTCTTTGTTTCTTACTCTTAAACCATTCAAGTCCCTAAACTGCCGGCCACGGAGCGGGGACGGTGACTTAGTGCGCGCCATGCTCCGTGCCAGCTGCGCCAGCGCCCTCTGATTCGGTCTCCACGTCTCCGCACCGTTGGAAACCTGTGGTTGCGCAATGTTTGAATGCGTTCATGCCTCCAGCGGGGCTGCCAGGTTTCGCAGATAAAAACACAGGCTACCGAGTCCAATCTGGACTTCTGATCAACAATGGATTTTTTTTAGTGTAAGTATATCCCCAATGTTGTAGAGACTAAACACTTATGCCCTGTGTATCCGACATTTCAATGTAGCGAGGTGTCTGTCCTGTGTTACCTGCCAACCCTACCCGCTACCCGGAGACGCAGCGCCCTGTTGGCTCTGGCTGTCCTCGCTGACAGGTGGTTTCCTTTGTCCTTCTGTTGCCCAAGTTTTGCCTTTGAGCTGTTTCCACAGGGAGGCCGAAGCCGCCCTCTGCCCGTGTCCCCAGGCTGCCGGTTCTCTCTCTTCTTTCGCGGCCATCTCTGTTTTTTACCGATATGTCTTATAAAT
>NW_005871681.1:229367-230147 GCF_000147115.1 Myotis lucifugus | reverse complement strand
TATTCGTGCAAGAGTGGCCTTCCTTCCCCCGGCTGCCGGCACCGGCTTCCCTCTGGCACCTGGGACCCGGGCTTCCCTCGCAGCCCAGGCTTCATCCGGAAGGTCCTCCCGAAGGACATCTGGACTGTAGTTCCATGTTCGGTCGATTTGCATAATACGCTTTTATTATTATAGATTATATTGATGTCAGAGAGGAAGGGAGAGGGAGAGAGGGAAAGAAACATCAACGATGAGAGAGAATCATGGATGAGCTGCCTCCTGCACGTCCCTACTGGGGATCGAGCCCGCAACCCCAGCCTGTGCCCTGACCTGGAATCGAACCGAGACCTCCTGGTCCAGAGCTGGACCCTCAACCCCTGAGCCACAGGGGCGGCCTCACTGGGACTGCTTATCCCCGTGGCTCCCTTCGCTGGTTCGCTGGTTCGCTGGTTCGCTGGCTGCCACCTGCTCCCGCTGCATTTTCCTCCCTGGACAGCTAAGCGCAGTGGTTGACTTCAAGGTGGACACATCGGGGTTGAATCCCACTCCCGTCTCGCAGGGAGGGACCTGGGGACAGGGTGCAGGGTCTGGAGGCCGCAGGGCTCCTTCCCCAAATGCAGGGCGAGGACTGCCTGGGGGGAGGGCGAGGGCTCCGAGCTGCTGCGGGCCCACCGCCCGGGCGCACCCCGCACAGCTCCTCATCCCGGAAAGGCGCTCCCCCCGGGCGGCTGGCTCTGGCTGCTCCGGGACGCGCCCCGGGAGCCCAGCCCAGGAGGGCGGGCGGCCTCCACCCCGCGCGGG
>NW_005871681.1:208820-227439 GCF_000147115.1 Myotis lucifugus | reverse complement strand
AGGCCTCCTCTGGTCACTGCTGTCCCCGCAGTGAATAATTCCACATCATCAGGGCGGCCTTCAAAGCTGGGAGCTGTCACGGCTCCATCAGATCAATGTGTCCCTTTCTCTTTTGGGTTAAATTGTTTTCCCTCGCAGGGCCTCAGTGTTAGCCCGACTGGGGTGGTTGCTTTGAAATGTCATTTCCGAGCCTGCGCCCCCCTGCCTTGGCCGGCCCGACACCCTCCCTCCCTGCTAGGCCGCCTCCCGCACCTGCTGTCCTTGCGGAAACTCTGCTTGTCCTTCGAGGCCTTGAGTGCCACCCCTTCTCATCCGCTCTCTGAAGGCGACCACTAGTCCAACACATTCTTCTCTTGTGTGTCCGGCTTGATGAGTCTTACACTTGTGAAGTTTGCATTGTGCTATGGTTATTTGAGGAACTTTTCCCTACGAGAATATAAGCGGTTTTGTTGTTTATTGATTTCAGAGAGGAAGGGAGAGGGAGAGGTAGAAACATCAATGATGAGAGAGAGTCATTGATCTGCTGCCTCCTGCAGACCCCACACTGGGGATCAAGCCCCCAACCCGGGCATGTGCCCTGACCGGGAGTTGAACTGTGACCTCCTGGTTCATAGGTCGATGCTCAACCACTGAGCCACGCTGGCCGAGCTAGAACATAAGCTTTTTAAGAGAAGTAATTATATCTTTTAAATTTCTTTAGCACTTTCACACTTGAGGACAGCATTAAAGATATTAGACTCAATAAATAATTGTTCATTAAATCATAGAATGAGACAGTCAAACGCTGGTCGTGCTCCCGGAGGAAGGGTACTCCTGTGTTGTGGTGTAACCTGGCTTCAGACTTTCATTAACAACCTTTACTTGGAAGCGCTTTTCCATTCCATGTTTTAGTCCTTCATTTACTCCTAGAGGTCAGTTTTTGAGATAGTATAGTTACTCTCACTCCTGTAGGAGGAGGAAAGTAATTTTCTCTCTGCTCCTCTAAGTTCTTAGCTGAGACCCCTATAATAAAAGACAGATTACCTAGAGAAAAGCAGAAGTTTATAAACATGCAAGTTTAAGGTCAATGTGAACGGGTGGCCTAAGTTAGGCTTCAGCCCGCTAACGAGCAAGGGCACCCCAAGTCTGCGCGCTCGGTCCTGGGGTCCAGAAGCTCACGGTAATGCCGCTGGGCTGACCTCAGAGAATAGAGTCACGGAGAGCTGCCGGAGCAGGACGAGGGCCCCGGAACCTGCACACACTCAGCGTGAGAGCCTCCTGGAGTCCCGGCCTCCCGCACGCCTGCCCTCAACCTTATGCCCGTCCTCACCTGGCACCACCTGGAGGGCGTGGCAAATGTGTTTGAGTTTAGCCACGTGGGCATAATTGAATACGAGGTGCCATAGTTCCCTGTGCTATTGTCCTGCTGCCTTGTGACCTGGCCAGACTCTTTCTGGAATTATTTGAGTGACGCGCGTCTTTCATGCTGGAGGATGCGCCCAGGAAGAAACAGATCCTGTGTGTCTCGTTCATGGTTGTGTATCCGCAGGAAGTGCCTATGAAATGCGGGTGGCAGGTGTGAATCTCTACTGTGTCCTGCCGCCCCCGTCTCCTCAGCCCGAGCCGGTGCTCGAGGGCCCACCCGCGTCTCCACCCCGCCTGCTCTTTGCGGGACACGGGGAGCTGCTGCCTTGGGCTGCGTGGCAGGAAACCAGTGGGAAGTGGTGGGCGGGAGAGACAGGTGGGCAGGAGAGACAGGTGGGTGAGGGTCCCTACGACAGTTTGTCTTCCCAATCGTTGGCTGGACGGAAAGAGTACAACCGAGCACTTTTTAATCTAAAAATGAAAATGTACGTATGATATATTTATATAGCTGAAGGAATATTGATTTTACCTGAATGTGTGATGCAGATTCTGCAGACTGTAGAAAACCAAGGTAAAAATTAACTCACAGAAAGTTGACATTATGGCATATAAACAGTCACCTGACACCTGGAGGAAGAAAGGGAAGGAGAAACAATGGAAAGTTGTCTAATTCAGATGGTTCTAGGGACCGGAAATCCGTAAAGATTAGGGCTGGGCGTGGTGTTGGGCAGGCTTACACTTTTCTCTGAGCACTTATGAGGGAACTGAGTTCGTGGAAGTTTTCGTTTCCATCATAGAAAGAAAATTGAATATCCCAATAGTGTAAATTACCTGACTCATTTATTGCACTTTTATAAGAAATAAGATTGGGGGGTTTCCCCAGGACTGCCATGGATTCCAGCGACAAGGTATGCCTGCCCCTTTCTGAGGAGGCTGGTCTCCTGCGAGGTCTCTGGCCAGCTTGTCCTCTTCTCTTCACCTTCCAGCGTCTCCGGATACTGGCTTTAGTGTCCGGTCCAGAGCAGAAGGAAGGGGGTGGAACGTACATACTCCATCTTGTTTGAGGCCTGATGGCTCTTACTGGCTTTTTAATGTATCAGTTGATGTCTTTTCTAATTTGTTTATTTGCCCTGTTTATTTTGTTTTTCAGGCAGATGCAGATAAAACCATGTCTGCCAACCTCAAATACCTTTCCTTGGGGATCCTGGTCTTTCAGACGACCAGCCTGGTGCTCACGATGCGCTACTCCAGGACTTTCAAGGAGGAGGGGCCTCGGTACCTGTCCTCCACGGCCGTGGTGGTGGCGGAGATTCTGAAGATAATGGCCTGCATTGTGTTAGTCTACAAAGACAGCCGTAGGTATCCAGGTTGTTGTTTGTAAGTCATTGAAATTTACTTAATTGTTTGGTATTATTTATATATGACATATACGTAAATATATGTTGGTAACTACACATCTGAACACTACTGCATTACCTAATATCCTAGGTCAGTGGTCGGCAAATTCATTAGTCAGCAGAGCCAAATATCAACAGTACAACGATTGAAATTTCTTTTGAGAGCCAAATTTTTTAAACTTAAACTAAATAGGTAGGTACATTGTTATTAACTTAATTAGGGTACTCCTAAGGCTTAGGAAGAGCCACACTCAAGGGGCCAAAGAGCCGCATGTGGCTCGTGAGCCGCAGTTTGCTGACCACTGCCCTAGTATATTAAGAACATTTCAATATTTGTCATTTTATTAAGACGGCCTTTTTTTTTTTTTAATATATTTTATTGATTTTTCACAGAGAGGAAAGGAGAGGGACAGAGAGTTAGAAATATCGATGAGAGAGAAACATCAATCAGCTGCCTCCTGCACGCCCCCTACTGGGGATGTGCCCGCAACCAAGCTACATGCCCTTGACAGGAATCAAACCTGGGACCTTTCAGTCTGCAGGCCAACGCTCTATCCACTGAGCCAAACCGGTTAGGGCAAGATGGCCTTTTTTTTTAAAGATTTTTTTTTTAAATTGATTTTTAGAGAGAGGATGGGAGAGGGAGAGAAAGAACATCGATGTGAGAGCAAAACATCTATCGGCTCCCTCCTGCACGCCCCCTACCGGGATGGAAACCGAAACCCAGCACATGCCCTGATGGTGAATGGAAGGGGCAACCTTTCTGTGCACGGGACAGCACCCCACTGAGCCACATGGGCCAGGGCTCCGAGTAGAAGGATATACGGATCGTGCTGTTCTTAATATGCTTCCTGATAATATTTAACATTTGAAAAATTAGCCTCATTAAAGGTATAGTTTAGACCTAAAGTGCCTTAACATGTAGCCCAATATCCTTCTTCACAAGAGAGAACACTGAGGCCTAGAGAGAGGGTGCTCAGTATTCAGCGTCACTCGGTGCCTGATTTCACCACGGCATGTTTTTCCTAGAATGTAGTCTGAGAGCACTGAATCGAATCCTGCGGGATGAGATCCTTAACAAGCCCATGGAAACGATCAAACTTGCTATTCCATCCGGGATATACACTCTTCAGAACAACCTGCTCTACGTGGCGCTGTCCAATCTCGACGCAGCCACCTACCAGGTACCGGAGGGGCATTCCTCGGGGTCCTTGTAACCAGCGGACCCTCGGCCAGGACTCACGTTCGCTGTTTCCTCTTCCAGGTCACGTATCAGTTGAAGATCCTGACGACGGCGCTGTTCTCTGTGTCTATGCTGGGTAAAAAGCTGGGTGTGTACCAGTGGCTCTCCCTGGTGATTCTGATGGCCGGAGTGGCTTTTGTACAGGTACCTGTTCAAGATAGGCACACCTGTCACTGTCGCAGTTCCACAGCCTTGTCTGCTGCGCAAGGACAGGTGGCTCTGCTGTCTAGTGAAGCAAATCGATGCTTATCCTCCCCGCTGAGACTTTTGAGAGCTGCCTGTGGGTGATACATTGGGGCTGTGCCTGGTGCTAAGAAACATGTGAAAACCCAGTGGTCTCACGCGAAGAAGTGGACCAGCTAGTTAGGGACTAGGACACTGCTGTGTGGAGGGAAGCTAATTGCTAGCGGGTCCCAGGAGCATCGAGGTGACGGACACTCCCTCCCGCCACCAGCGCCCCAGACCATTCCTTCCACTCTTCGCTCCTCTTTCTCACGGCTCCTCACGGGTTTCCTCCGGGTCCTCTTGCTGGAGACTGCCTTGGGGACCTGGTCCTCGGTCGGCTTGTGATTTCCTTAGTTATGTCCTTATCTGTGGAGATGCCACCATGTGGAGCCTTTTGTTGGCACGCTGTGCTGGAGGCTCCTGGCTCGCGGCCGGCAGCTCTGGTTGTCGCCCGCGTTGTCAGATTTGTGTATCTAACCCCTGCTGGGCAGCTTGGCTGGGCTCTTCAATTGGCCTGATAAACGAACTTGACCTCCCGCCCCCGCTCCTGTCTCTGTTTCTGCCAGTCACTCTTTCTCAGCCTGGGGTGGGCCTGGCCTCTCCCTTCTGCCCGGACGTCCAGTAAGACCTCGCTGCTCTGCCGCTCGTTCTCCCAGGTTGTGTCCTGCCTGTCTGCACCTCGCTGCCCCGCTCCTGCCTCTGTTTCTCCTGTGGCCGTTTGGCTCTATAAAAGTACTGTCATTGTCGGGTGAAAAGGATGTTTTCCCCTTCAGTCCTACCCGCCCCCCAAATTCAGCCTCCACGCAGTCACCGTCGTGGTCTAAGAACAAATCCAACCCTGTCGCGTTCCTGCCACTCAGAGGCCCCGCAGCACTTTCCCAGAGTGTAGTGTGTGCCTTGGATAAATCTTTTCCGTATTTATTTTAAACTAGAGGCCCGGTGCACAAAAATCTGTGCACTCAGGGGGGTCCCTCAGCCCGGCCTGTGCCCTCTCGCAGTCTGGGACCCCCTCGGGGGGTGTCCACCTGCTGGCTTAGGCCTGCTCCCCGGGGGATCAGGCTTAAGCTGGCAATCAGACATCCCTCTGGCAGCCCGGGAGCCCTCGGGGGATGTCCACTTGCCAGCGGGGAGCAGGCCTAAGCTGCAGTCGGACATCCTTAGTGCTGCTGAGGAGGCTGGAGAGGCTCCCACCACCACCGCTGTGCTGGTAGCCGTCAGCCTGGCTTGTGGCTGAGCAGAGCTCCCCCTGTGGGAGTACACTGACCACCAGGGGGCAGCTCCTGCATTGAGCGTCTGCCCCCTGGTGGTCAGTGTGTGACATAGTGACCACTCATTCCCAGTCGTTCTGCTGTTAGGGTCAATTTGCATATTACCCTTTTATTATATGCCTGGTGCATGGGTGGGGGCTGGCTGGTTTGCCCTGAAGGGTGTCCCGGATCAGAGTGGAGGTCCCGCTGGGGTGCCTGACCAGCCTGGGTGAAGGGCTGAGGGCCGTTTTCAGGCTTGCCACACCCCCTTCAGGGTGGGGGTCCCTACTGGGGTGCCTGGCCAGCCTGGGTGAGGGGCTGATGGCTGTTTACAGGCTGGCCAAGCCCCCCAGTGGGGACCCTCACCCCATGGGGATGTGGCCAGCCTGGGTGAGGGCTGGGGTGCAGGGCAGGGCCGGGGTGCAGGGCAGGGCCGGGGTGCAGGGCAGCCCCAGGCTCCCTTAGCTACTCCACACTTCACACTCCAGGTCTCAGCGGCTGCGGTGCTTGGAGAGGCCACTCTGAGCCGCCGCAGTCCGTCCCTTTCTCTCTCTCAGGCTAGGCCAATGGTCGGCAAACTGCGGCTCGCGAGCCACATGCGGCTCTTTGGCCCCTTGAGTGTGGTTCTTCCTAAGCCTTAGGAGTACCCTAATTAAGTTAATAACAATGTACCTACCTATATAGTTTAAGTTTAAAAAATTTGGCTCTCAAAAGAAATTTCAATCGTTGTACTGTTGATATTCGGCTCTGTTGACTAATGAGTTTGCCGACCACTGGGCTAGGCTGAGACTAGAAGTCGCCACAGTCATACCGCTGTGGGGTGAAGTAAGACGGTTCTAAGGTTGTCTTTCAGAAGCTCCTCTGCAGCCCCCAGGGCTAGCGTGGTGGCATTTTCGCCTCCGGGTCTGAGCGGGGCTCTGTGCACGGGGAGCTGCGCAGGAATTGAACTGCGTTGTGTTCCTTCGCCCAGTGGCCCTCGGATACCCAGGAGCTGGACTCGAAGGCGCTCTCGGCCGGCTCGCAGTTCGTGGGCCTCATGGCCGTCCTCACGGCCTGCTTTTCCAGTGGCTTCGCTGGGGTGTACTTCGAGAAAATCTTAAAAGAAACCAAGCAGTCGGTGTGGATCAGAAACATTCAACTGGGTAAGTCTGAAGTCTTTGCTGATGTGACTTTTTAAGGTGGTTATATTGTTACATCTAAAGATTTCTATAGATCTTCAAGTAAACAAGCCTTTCATGAAACTGCTGTTGATCCAAGTACCTGGCAAGGTTTTGGCCCTTTAAAAAGGTTGTGCTTTAAATGACTGCCTTTTACTCAGGAATGTGGGATTTGAGGTCTGTGACGTAGGGTGGGTGGAGGCTGATTCTGTCCTCAGCGTTTGGGGCCTGAATGTGGCTGCGTTTTTCCCGGAAGATGTTGCCAAAACATATATAGTTCCTCTCCTGTAAACTGTACTTACAGAGCTTTGTATGTTGCTCTGAGGATTAGATGAGATAACACATGTGAAGAGTTGGGGATAAACACCTTGCACACAGTAGGCCCTGATATCAGCTGCTGCCATCAACATGCAAATATCAGGAGAGAGGAAGAGTCATGGTTTGTGTGAGTTGCCCACAATTTTCTTGAATTATAAACGAAACATGGAAATCATTCCGAATGGATGATTCTGTGGAACTTCATGGATTTCTGTTCATTGCTCTGACCTCACACACAATCCAGTGGTGAGCTGGCTGAGGTCTTGAAAGGACACGTAGATCAGTACAGAGCTTGGAATTACAAACCATGAATGAAAGCACTGTAGCCTTTTCCAAACACGCAGATTGGTATAACCTGTTGGATCCCAGTTTGGGAGTGTTTCACAACATTTTAAATAAATAAAGTCAGTGATGTAAAACTCCACGTCTGGCGGAGAATTGATGCCACAGCTGGGCTTGCACAAGACCGGGAAGACAGGCTGTTCATTCAGCATTGGTTCCTTTGTAAGATGGACAGTGGAGAAGGCTGGTTAGTAATTGTCAGGGGGTCAGCTAGTGCAGTGGTCAAGGTCGTGTCTCCAGGCCGAGGCAGGGACCCAGTCCTGAGCCCGTCCCTTAGCTGCCGCATGAGCTCAGCAGGTTTATTTAGCATCTCTGTGGCCCAGTTTCTCCAGCTGTAAAATGGACAAGACTCTCTACCACGTAGGTTTGTTGTGAGTTCACACGCGTAAATCACCCAGGACAATTCGTGTTATATGTGCATTTCATGTTATTGTTCATACAGTGGGCAACTATGCAACGGATAGAAGACTGCAGATCTGCACGTACTGCTGCAGATGTACCCTTCTGCATTTGATGCACTTTAGTAATTACCCAGTGTGATTCTAACACAAGGCCGTACCTGTGCGAGCGCTGATTTCTGTCGTTTTGTAGCATGCCAGTGTTATCTTCGCGTTCGAAATGAGAGATGTTAGAAGGATGGAGTTGGCAAAATGCAATTTTGGAAAGATGGTTTCCCCTCCCCCCATCCCTTCCCGTGGAACACGGTGGCTACTTACGGCTTTATCAACACTGCTGCCCTCACCCAGGGCTCATTCCTTACAGATGCCCTGAGGGTGCCCGTGTGCCCCTGAACTCCACTCCCCGAGGAGGTTTGGGGACCTCCGAGATCAGGTCCTGGGCAGCTCTGCGGGGGGTGGGGGGGGCAGGGAGGGGGGGGCGCAGTGAGTGAGGCACCTGCTGTCCTGAGTGACCTTCCCTCCCGAGGCCTCGGCAGCGAGGCCCGCGACTGCGTCTCAGCGCTGATTTTCTGTGGTTACTTACTGACCCTTCCAGCTTCCTGAGAAGGAAGGAAGAGTGCAGGCCACACACATGAGCTTGTATGTCTGCAAGTGCGTGTGAATACGTCTGTGTCTGGCTGCAGGAAGGCACAGATGCACTGACATGTCTAAAGCGAGCATTTTACAACTCTTCGAAGGGCAGCCGTGCAGCCATGTGATTTCTGCATTATCTGTGTTAATGCTCTAAGATTTAGGTCCATCACCACTGCTCTTTTTCTGTTCCCATGTCTTCCTCTTATATTCATAGCACTAAGCGCACTTTTGTTAAATTTACATTAATGTCCAAGTAAACAATTTAAAAGAAAAGTATGAAGTTATGTGCAATGGCCAGACATCTCCGACAGCTGAGCTGACGTAAACTCCCGTCTTGCAGGCTTCTTCGGGAGCGTGTTTGGCTTGATGGGCGTGTACGTGTACGACGGAGAGCTGGTGTCACAGAACGGGTTTTTCCAGGGCTACAACCGGCTGACCTGGGCAGTTGTTGCTCTTCAGGTAAAGCATTCACTTTCCTGTGTGACGCGAATGCACTGGCTTTAATGCAGAGGATCAGAGGCCCCGATGAGCTGCGGGAGGGGCCGGGTCCTCCTGGCTTCTCCGGAAGTAAACAGCTCTGATCTGACTGCCCCCGAGAAAGTGGCGGTGAGGAGGGGCCGGGCCTTCGCTTTAACAGGAGGAGATGCCCCCGTGAGAGCAGGAGGCTGGAGCCGGGCAGATAGAACTTCCCACTTCTCTGCCGTGGGCACAGGAAGGCGGTCACCGTCAGCTCAGGAAGCAGGGCCAGAGGTGCAACTGGGGACAGCGCGCTCTCCTGTGGCCACATGTCGGCACAGCCTGTGCCCTGAGAGTGTGCAGGCTGAGCCCTGTCACCTCCAGGCCGATCACCGCCCAGGAGGGTGGGGGACGCAGCTGCAGGTCCTGCCTCGCAAAGCCAAAGCCGCTCCGGAGGAGCAGGGTCCCTGCGGAAGGTGGTCGGGGAGCCAGGGGCGGGGCAGGAAGGATGCTCTGTCTGTACCACAGAGGAGACAGGGCGAGTGCAAGTTCAGAGAAGCGCGTAGAGGCAGGAAGTCAGTTCCGTGCGATGGCCTTGACCTTAGAGAGGAAGCCCTCTGCCCTTAGGAAGTGGCTGTGGGACGAAAAGGTTTGGACCGTTGGTCGGAGGGACCCACAGGAGTGAGTAGACGAGAGAGCACTGGGGGACGGGACTCGGACATCCCTGCAGTGACTCGGGGGCCTCTGCCCACTTCCTCCCTCAGGCTCTGCCCCTCCCCCAGGCGAGAGGCAAGGGGAAGGGGTCCAGAGCGGGCGGCAGGAAGGAGACGGCGGGGTGGCCATCCCCCCATTCACTAACCGCAGTGGGCACCTGAGGGGTTTGGTAGGAAGTTCTCTCTGCTCCTAAGGAAAGAGCACCGATAAAACTGCTTTAGGGAAAGTGAGAACAATGAGATGGGGGTTGGATGGGGAGGAACGGGGGAGGAAGTGAAGTTAGGAAGCCAGGAAAGGCTGGCCAAGCTAACGCTCAGGTGACCCGCATTCTTATTCAAAAGAAACACCTCGCCAGCTGGGAACCGGCCCTCACACCTGTCTGAACGCGATGCTCATACTCACTTGGTGAGGGGAGGTATTTCACTTGTACTCGGATCAAACCCATCACAACACCCTGCGGGGCACCCTGCGGGGTACACGGCAGGTCACCCTGCGGGGCACACTGGGGGTAACACTGGGGTCACACTGGGGGTCATGCTGCAGGTCACCCTGGGGGTCACGCTGCGGGTCACCCTGGGGGTCACACTGCGGGTCACACTGGGGGTCACACTGCGGGTCACACTGCGGGGCACACTGCTGGTCACACTGCGGGGCACACTGCGGGTCACACTGCGGGGCACACTGCGGGGCACACTGCGGGGCACACTGCGGGTCACACTGCGGGTCACACTGCTGGTCACACTGGGGGTCACACTGCGGGTTACACTGGGGGTCACGCTGCTGGTCACACTGGGGGTCACGCTGCTGGTCACACTGCGGGTCACACTGCGGATCACACTGCGGGTCACACTGCGGGTCACACTGCGGGTCACACTGGGGGTCACTTTACCAGGCAGCTTTGGAAATAGAGGCTACAGAATAAAACCGTGGAGGCCACTGGTTAGAAGAGGTGCTTAATGAAAATTACTTACTAAATGGGAATAAATTGTAGGACAAAAGCTTAAAGCTGCATTGAGTAATGACATTGTTTTGAAAGGCAGTTTTATAGATGCTTGTTTTTAAAAATAATCTTTTAACACTTCTGCAGGCACTGGGCGGCCTTGTCATAGCGGCTGTTATAAAGTATGCAGATAATATTTTAAAAGGATTTGCAACCTCTTTATCCATAATATTATCGACACTGATATCCTACTTTTGGCTACAAGATTTTGTGCCAACCAGGTAACATCTTTTCTTTAAATCTCCAAAAGGGTATAGGAAAGTCAGGATTTCTCTTAAGATCTAGTCTGAAAAATGCTGTTCTATTACAACTTTTGAAGAATCATGGAAATGTAATGAGGGTTCCTTTTAGCTATCTTTTTAAAAAGGTTTTAAATTATGTGCACGACAGTACCTTCCACTGGAAAAGTTTTTATACAAATTTGGCTGTCCAGGAGTTTCCCAGTGGATCTGAATGGGTTTTTTCTCCCAAAGAAAAAGTCATGTAAAAGTCATATTTAAAAGTTCATTGGCCTTATAAAGTCATAAAATAAGCCAAAAAATGACATTTTAAAAGGTTTGAAGCTTTCATTCTCTTGAAGAATATACATGTCAAAAGTTAGGGTTGGTATTCTAGTTTACGTCCAGTTTAAGGTCATTTCCAGGTCATAGAAAGGGCTCATATTTATGGATAAAATAAAAAGAAACCAAGTCTCCCTGCATTTAGTCTTACTCTTTGAAAAAGCACCCTGGAAAATTGGTCCTGAGTTTGCTGATTACTGCCGTGGATTTTAAACTGAAATTTACTTTGGTTTGAAGAGTGTAGATTTCCCTTTACAGTTTCAATCTTAAAACAATTGAGGTCTTATTCAATGTATTGCAGGCACAAGGCACATTAAAATGAAATACAGTTAGACATCTTTGCTTTGGGGGACAGTGAGGAGGAGGAGGAGGGAGCTGGAGCCAGACGCGTCAAGGGGAGTGGTGGACTGAGAACCAGTTACTTGAACTCGCTGCCTTCAGTTCTTCTCGGATTAAAAAGGAGAACGATGCCACCACGTCCTCGCGGTGGTTGTGAGAACTGAGAGGACATGTGGACACTAGCTGGGCAGCTGGGTGTAGTAAACACAGGCTCGGTTCGCCTGTTACGGCAACATTTCCCACCACTTGTTAGAGTAGAGAAGAGAAGGAACGTGTTTGCTTTTAGTCTGATTTTGCCTTTTTCCTTTTCTCTTGTGTAGTGTCTTCTTCCTGGGAGCCATCCTTGTAATAGCAGCTACTTTCCTATACGGCTACGACCCCAAGCCTGCAGGCAACCCCACCAAAGCATAGGGGGCGCTGCTCGCAGGGCTCGGCGGGAACCCGCAGGACTGCTCAGAGCCCAGGGAGGTGTCGCCGCTCTTCACACTGTCCAGATGGTTGAAAACATGAATGTGCAGCTCAAGTCTCTGTCTATGTGACAGCAGGCCTGTCGCCTCTAGAAATCCAAGCTTGAGGTATTGCCGGGATTAGAATCACTGCAGGGACGGGAGATGTGCGTTTGGGGGATCTGGCCATTTGGACCGCCGCAGGGATGACCTGTGCACGCGCTGCAAGAGCGCACGCAGCAGGTGTCAGCGGTCATGTCTGCAGACGAGCTACGTCCTTCTCTTCGGTGTCTGTCTCACCCTCCGTGCAGGTCAGCAAGCCAATGGCATAGTCAGAGTTTGACGGTTAGGATTGTTGCCTATAAAGCTGTGCAGAAACAGAAGTATGGCCTGAGAAACATTTTCACGTACCCGAGATTTCTATATTTATACAAAAGATTGGTAAACAAAAGATTGCTAAATGTTATTCAACTACATAAAAACTGGTGGAGTACCATTCTGGGTCTGGCTTGTCAGAGAATGAAATGCAGAGTCCACGTTCACATTCCACGTAGAGAAACACACATTTCTCCATCTGCCCGTCAGGTCTCTCAGCGCCTCAAAAGCATCCCCGCTCCGTGCGGGTGGCACTGGGCACTTGGGCGCTAGCGGAGCTGTCCTGCCCCTACCTGCTTCTTTTCTGTAAATCACATCGTCTTTAGTGGTGCTTTAAATTATTCCTGTGTGTTCCATTAAAGTTTTAATGCGTAATTTAAAGGGATTAAAAACTCATTTATTAACTTACAATAAAATAATTCTTGTCTAATATCTCCATTTGGAGAGTTTTGAACTATCACAGCATGAACTGTACACATTAGAATGTTTTTAATGAGTATTTTACTCATTGACCTGTAAAGTCTACAACTGTTGACAAAAACAACCACCAAAGTAGGACTGACATCAAGGAATTGAGACCAAAACGATTTTCCTTGGAGACATTCCAGGTTGCCACGGTATCACCTCATATGAATGGCGCTCTGACTGACACCCAGGGCCACTCAGCGCTTCCCAGGCGCTCACACCCCGCCCAGGGGCTCTGAGTCCCCGGGGCGGGAGGTGGAAGGTGGAAGGTGGGAGGCGCTGGCTCCCCGTTGCTCGGCACCGCAGGTGAAGTGGCAAATTGGATGAGTTATTTACCGGGGGCACAGGGAGAGGCTAGCAGAAGAGGGAAGAGGACTTGGTGGGCAAAATACTTCAGAAGTTGGAATGTGGGTTTATTTATTGACGCCTGGATTACCAGGGAGTAGAATTATTTTACTTTATGTTTTTCATCATACTTAATATATTTTTAAAGTTTCCTGTAAAAAGTCGCTCTAATGGACTTTGCTAAATGTTATTTACTTCTCCATTACTTCTCTCTCCACTACTTCGTTCATTATAAAAAATATGCTAATTCATGGGAGAAAAGTGCCAGTTGATAGTTCTATTAGAAATGAAGAACATGGTGTTTGGGAATGAAAGTCTGAGCTGCCACGTGAGGATGTTTCGTCACCCGGATGGGATCAGTCCTGGAAGAAGTGACGTGGTGCTGTAGGCTGTTTGATGGAGGAACACGTAGTATAGATGCAGAATTTACATGTTTACATCCGTTTATATTGAAGGTCACGTTTCATAGAAGGAGGGGTAGTTTGATATGTAAACTAGATTGTAAGGAGACAAACTGAAAGGAAACTACCTTTGTGCTCAGTAGACATGGTTAATGCTGACTATTGTTAAGAAGCGGCACACTTTTCCTGCTACCAAATTATTAGACTTTAAAATGCATCCTGTAGTCATTCAACTGAGTTCCTTATAAAAGCAGGGTCTCGCATTGCTCATTTTATTCACACTTCCATCGTTACCATCTGTGACCACATGGGGATGCATGCTGTATGTCAGGGCAGGTTACAGAAGTTAGCTCGCTCTGTGGGAAGTCACGTGAACAGTCTGTAGGAGATGTAGCATATTTAAGTCCTTGTAGGACCAAAGAAAAAGCGCCTTCATCCAAACCGGGTCCTGTGTGCCTTGCTTTACCAAAACACCTGACTTTGCTCCCTGGAGGCTATGACTGTAATTCACAGCTTTGGACAGGTAGGCAACAGTAGGATGTTGTAAGAATAACTGTAATCCACTGTGCTGGCTGTTTCAGCATTTGCTCATGAACCCATCACCCAGCAGGCTGTTAGGTGGGAGTACTGCACACACACTGGTGGGCAGCCTGGCGGAACTGCAGGCTGTTAGGGTGGGTGCCCTGCACCGGCACGGGGGGCAGAACCGACTTAAAGAATCACCCAGTCCTCAGGCATTGAGCTCCTCTGACGTGGACCGTCGGATGGAACGGTCATGCTTTCGCTTTATTTCTTATGAGATATCATTTACTGTGATTTAAACAACATTTTTAAATAATTTGGGTTCTGAATTTGTCTATATTTGTGTATTTGTTTTGAAAGATTCTTTTGGGCTTGGGAATGTAATTTGTATGTTTAAATTTTATGACATAATTCAAAGAAATATATAAAATGGTCTTTTGTTAAATGGCTTTTTTAAATTGACAAATTTCGTTGTCATTTTTTTGGTACCGGGTTATCCACTTAGTAGGTTTATGAAAGTAGATTATTTTCATAATTAGCGATGTAAACGTCTTCCTATGTTCCCTGGCGCCCCGCTGCCCTGTGTCAGACATGGCCCATGAGTGTCCCCTTTCTATGCCCACAGCAACCCCACACCTTCCCCGGCTCTCTGGTTCCCGGCACCACAGGGGACCTCGCCTAGCTCATGCTCAACCTGAAAGACTGGGTCTCATTTAGCCGAGCCTGGACTTTTCTCCTCGCATGGTGATGCTAGCCTACCTGGCAAAGTGTTTTGTTTTAAATTAATTATCTCTCTGCTAGCATCAAGGTTAGGTCATTACAGTAACTGGTACGGATCTTCTTCATAATTTGAATATAATTGTTTCTTTCATGACTATCAATTCAGTGCATAGAGGTCAAGTGATAAGCAACATACAGGATTTTCTTTGCACCGCTATCACTGAAGTAGCCTTGTACAAAATGCTTTATCTTAAAACATCGCTAAAATAAGAATATCAGTATTTTTTTAATGTGTAATTTTCTCTGGTATCTGCTCATGAAAAGCACTTATTTAAATTTGGGGGGGGGGGAATGGGAATATTTCTTTTGTTGAAAGTATTGAAAAACTAAGTAAAAGAAATGTCCACCTAGAAAAAAGAAGTATTGTATGCCACAGTTCACGAAGCGCAGGGCCATGCAGATACACCTGGGAGTCTAAATCTTATCGAAGCGACTGCCATTCAGTCAGATGGTGACGCAGTGGCCATCAGAACGGTCTGTTCTCACCGCGCATTCCTTCAGGGCCGGAGGGTGCATGCCCCTCCAGAAAGCAAACAGCGACAGCAGAGCTGGATCCCGCTGGGCGGGCGCCCGGGGACAGCAGCTCCGGCTCTCCCAAGTCCTCCAAGTTTCAGCGGGTGAGGCGACTCACTAGAAAACCAGAACTCCCTGGAAGCTCTGTCACCCGAAGTCCGTTCATCAGAGAAGCCACCAGCCAGATGCTGCCCACTCCCAGCCACGGTGAGTCCAGGGGCACCACTCGGTCCTCCCCAGGTATGCGCGCCCCGGTCCAACGGTGCTGCCCACTCCCAGCCACGGTGAGTCCAGGGGCACCACTCGGTCCTCCCCAGGTCTGGGTGCCCCGGTCCGATGGTGCTGCCCACTCCCGGCCACGGTGGTCACGGAGCACTGCCAGCAGGAAAGCCCCCACGCTGCTTGGCATCACTGACGGGTGCTTTGCCCATGGGGTGGACTCGCTCCAGGCTGCCCCTGAGATCTGGTTCCAGGGCCCCCCCTCCCAGTCACCTTGTGAGCGTAAGTTATCAGCTGTCATCTGGGGGATCCACCAGGAATAACACTCCCATCGCCTGGGCCCCCAAAGGCACAGCCAGCTCCCTCACAGGGACTGTGCACCTCTACACATTCTCCTGGACGAAGGAGGGAGCACAGCAGTGACAGCTGTTCATACAGACCTTTCATGATGCACTGTCATTTTTTAAAAAAATATGGAATGCTTCACGAATTTGCATGTCATCCTTGCGCAGGGGCCATGCTACTCTTCTCTGTGGTTCCAATTTTTAGTATATGTGCTGCCAAAGCGAGTACTACACTGTCATTTTTAAAATATATTTCTACTGATTTCAGAGAAGGGAGCGATAGAAACATCAATGATGAGAGAGAATCATTGATCGGCTGCCTCCTGCACGCCCCCTACTGGGGATCGAGCCGGCAACCCTGGCATGTGCCCCTGACCGGAATCGAACCCGGGACCCTTCAGTTCGCAGGCCGACGCTCTATCCAGTGAACCAAACCAGCTAGGGCTACAATGTCACTGTCATTTTTAATTTCAGAAATTTTGTCAAATGATTCTGAACAGAACGTACTCAAGGGTAGGAAAACGTGGCTGTAATCAGATACAGTGCTAAGTAGCATGTACAGTGTTCATTTACTTTTCAGTTCTGATGTGTAAGGACACCTTTGTCACTGTGAATGCTGTGAGGGCAGTGAGCTGCAGTTGTGTAACACGTGGTGAGCCTGGGGTTTTGGATTCGCAATCGTTTCTTTAGGAGCATTTCCTTTTAGGTCCCACTCCCTTCCAAGGGGCCTCATGAGGTGGCTTCCTGAGCCTCCTACCCCTCCTTCCTGTTCTCCGAGCCTGGTTGTCGGCCCTCGCACTAGCCTGGGGAACCCCAACATCCTTCCCCGTGGTTCCCTTGCTTATGGTACCAGTGCTCATTTCTGATGGTGACCCATGCACTCCACACACAACCTCTTCATGAGTCCTCACAACCCCAAGCCGCACACAAGGCCCCCGGAGGTAACCAGGAGTCAGCTCCGGCCAGACTCCCGCTCCCGCCATGGCAGCTCCCCCAGCGCGAGGCCTGCGCGCCCAGCTCTAACTGCACCCTTTCCGGCTCCCCTTGGCGGTCACGGTGCGCTACACGGCCTGCAGTGTCTTCCCTTGGTGTTTGTTGCGCGACTGTGTGCTCCAGCTGGATGCGAGCGCTGCAGGGCCTGTGACTGTTCTATGTCTCCCGGGCCTGGGGAAGCTGCGGGTTTTCCTTTTAATGACCGGACAGAGTCAGTCCTTAAGGACAGTAAACTTGCAGCGCGATGAGTCCGGCCTGAGGGGCCCAGGGAAGCGGGAGCGACCGCAGCAAGCATCTTGCCAGCCCCGTCCATCCCCAGGAGACCCGCGGGGGGGGGGGGGGGGGGGAGGCCCCCGGGGCTCCCCCCCCCCCCCCCAAAATTCCGGGGGGGGGCCGCACCCACAAGCCGCCAGAGGACTTTCCGAACAAACGCCGAGCTCTCCTGCGGATGGGAATGACTGCAGGGATCTGTCGGCTAAAATGCCTCTTTTCCCCGCGGAACTTGGTTTGTTTCTACTCCGTTACAGGAACACAACAGGAAACTCAACCAAATTTATTTTTAAACTCTATTTTGAAATACTTCAAACTTACAGAAAAGTTGCAACAATAATACAAAGAACACCGTCCCCTTTAACTTGTGGATTCGTGCTCTGTAGCTGATGGGTGACCCGGCGCTCGCTCCCGTCTCAGGTCCCAGCGCCGGGACCGGGTGGCCGGGCCTCGCTCGGGGCTCCTGGCCAGGCAGCGGGTGCGGCGGGGCTGCGGCCCGGCCAGGACGGAGGCCCTGCTCCCAGGGTGACTCCAAAGGCGCCTGAGCGCCCTCAGGACGGGGACCGAGCGGGACGGAGCCAGCAGCGGGCTCTGTGACCTCCCACCCCCACCCCCACCCCCGACGTCGGGGCTGTCACTTCGTTCCACCGGGACGGAGCCGGCAGGCGCAGCCGCGTTCAGGAGGGGGCTCCCCGCTCCACTCACCCCCAGCCCGGCGCTGGATCGGCACCCGCGTTCTGCGCGTCACTGTCCCCTCCGCACCGGCGCGCGATTCCTCCAACCGTCTGGGAGGCCCAGGCCCCGCCCTCACGCCGAGGACTCCCGTGTGTTTGAGGCTCACACGGTGCGATGACCAAAACCGAAACTCGGCACCGCCCGACGGCAACCTGCCACTGTCCTTCTTAGCGACCCCGCCCCACGCCCCTCCATCAAGTTGGCTTTTAAGCAAAATGGCAGAACAGGAAGCGAGCTCCAACGCGCGGCAGGTAACGCGTGCCGACAGGCCCCAAAGGACCAGGCCCGGGGCCTGGCGGCTGCGGGAGGCGCGCGCTCAGTTCAGCTCCGGGGCCCCGCGCCCCGGACAAGGCCTTTCTGGAAAGTGGGTTTGTCTGGAATCCGAGCTGCTCCCCGCGGTGGCCTTTGCTTACAGCAGGTGGAGAGCGCGCTAGACTCCAGAGCAACCACTTGCAAGCAGGTGGTTTGCAGAACTAACGCCTCATCACCTGCGAGGGGGACCCAGCGTCCTCCGCCGCCCTGGCTGTTTAGGGCCAAGCGGGCGGGTGAGCGGAGGGCCCCGGGCACCCCGCGGCCGGCAGCACCAGCAACCCCGCCGGCTTCCCTCCCGCGGAGCACAGCCCAGCGGCCGAGGGGGCGGAGCGACGGCGTCACGTGGGGAGCGGCAGTGTCGCGGGGCGGGGCGACGGCGTCACGTGGGGCGGATGATGTCACGTGGGGTTCGGGGGCGGGGCAACGGCGTCCCAAGGGGAAGCTTCAGTGTCGCGGGGGGGGGGTTAAATGCTTTAGGGTGGTGAGGTGGAAGAAACCGCGTTTGCTGTTTTTTTCCTTTTTTTGG